>NC_091399.1:22035026-22067526 GCF_032191515.1 Phaenicophaeus curvirostris
AGGGGGAGGGGGACGCGGCTCCGTTTTGTTCCCGCTGGGAACGTTCCGCAGCGCCTCTCGCCGCGGTTACTCCGAGGTACAATATATATTTTCGCCTGGATTAGACGGCGAGCCTGTTGGCACCGTGTAAATGTCAAGCAGCAGCTTTTAATAAAGGGATGTTCAGACTGTTAAATTCCACGGTACCACGGGCTCGGCCCCCCCCGCTCCGAGCTGCGCTGCTCAGCCAAGGCGATGTTGCTCCAAATCCAGGATGGGGGGAGCACCCCTGCGCCCTGGCGGCCCCGGGGCTCTGCGGGGGGACTCGGCAGGGCAGGGGGGGCCGTCGGGGGGCTAGAAGGCAGTTCCCACACGGCACAGCCCTCTCCCCGCTCCCTCCGCAGCCCCCGGCCCGGCTCAGGACACCCTGGCCCGGCCCACCCCCCCCCCAGCCTCCATCAGGCCATTGATTAGCGCTCAAAGTGCCGCCCTAATTAGCTGCCTGCTAATTAACGAGCGGCGCCCCGTCCGGCTCCTCTAAGCGGCACCTTCGCTCATCGCTTTGACTCGGTTACCGCTGATTTATTGAGGGGGGGTTCCTGGCTTTGACGGAGGGATGGGGTGAGACGGGAAAAGGGGGGTCCCCGCCGCCCCCACCCCCCCGGCCTCAACAAGTGCTCGGGGAGGCGCGCAGCCTCCGCGCCCGCGCAAGGGTCCGGGGGACAGGGGGGACGCCGCCTCCCCTGGAATATTTCTGCACAATGGAGCCGAGGATTAAAAAATAGGAGGAGGGAAATGAAAGGTGTTCACTCTTCAGGAACACGACTTTAAGCCCTAAATCCCGGTTCCGGGACGGGGAGGTGCATTGTGAGCTAAAGGATTACGCTAGTGTAACATATTAGCCCGCATTCCCCTCGGGATAATTAGGACATAGTTGTGGGAAATTGCGGAGCGGGGCAGCAGGACAAACCCGGGGCCGCGGGGACCCGCCCGGGCGCGGGGGATCGTCCCGCACCGAGAGCACCGGGGCAGGGGGAACGGGAGCGGTCGGAGGGGGCCGGGGGAGGGTCTGCAGGAGCAGCTGAAGTCGCTTGGTCTGTTCAGCTGAAGAGCAGAACGAGAGGAGACCTCATCGCCTCCTCTCAGAGGGAGGAGGAGGAGGAGGAAGAGGAGGAGAAGCAGGCGCTGAGCTCTTCTCTCTGACCCAAGGGGCCGGCAGCGAGATGCCACGGGAGGGTTAGGATGGGCATCAGGAGAAGGTTCTTCCCCAGAGGGTAGTGGAGCCCTGGAACAGCTCCCAGGGAAGCAATCAAGGAGCCAAGCCCGACAATATTCCAGAAGGGTTTGGCCAACGCCTCCAGCCCCACGGGGTGACTGTTGGGGTGCCTCGCGCAGGGCCAGGAGCTGGACTCGACGGTCATTGTGGGTCCCTTCCAACTTAGGACATTCTATCATTCTACGTTTGCAGGTTTCTTTAAAAAAAACAAACCCAAACCGACCCTTTTTTTCCTGGTGTTTTATTTCGCTCCCCGATTCCCCCGTTTGTCCCCCGCCCCCCTTCCCTGCCCCGTTGCTCCGGGGCCGCGCTGGCCGGGCTGACGCGCTCCGCGATCCCCGCCCCGTCGGGGGGCGCTGCCTCCGCCGCCCAGCGGTCGCGGGCGGCCCTGCACCCCCGTACCCCCCGCCCCGGGCGCCGGGAGCCCCCCCGGGAGCCCCGGGACGGCCGGCGGGGCGGGGGATGCTCGGGAGCAGCGGGCGGGGGTCGCTGCCGTCGAACAACTCCGGGAGCGCGTCCTCCCTCTCTGCTCTTCCCCGGGGGGGGGGGGCTGCTCTCTGCGGGGCGGGGGTGCGGGGCCCCACGCCTGCGGCCTCACCTGGTGCCGTCGCTGCACCTCAAAACCCTTCCCCGTGCCCCCCACCCCGAGCCCCCCCGAGCGCTGCGGCCGGAATCATCGGGGGGAGCTTGACAGTGGCCTGGAAACAGCAATTCGTGCTAAAATACAACTCGGAGAACTCCGAGTCGTTCATTACCACCTCTGTAATTACTCCGCTAACCGGGCTCACGCGCCGCTTCACCGGGATTAGGACGGCGGCTCCTCGGCGGCGATTCCCGTGGCTCCGACGTTCAGCCCGGGGGGGGCCGGGACCGGGGGAGCCCAGAAACCAGCCGTGTCCTGGGCTGCCCCCCGAGAGGGACCGGCAGGGAGGGGACTGTCCCCCTCTGCTCCGCCCTGGAGCCTGTGTCCAGCTCTGGGGCCCTCAGCACAGGGAGGACACGGAGCTGTCGGAGCGAGGCCAGAGGAGGCCACGGAGGTGATCCGAGGGCTGGAGAACCTCCCGTATGGGGACAGGCTGGGAGAGTTGGGGTTGTTCAGCCTGGGGAAGAGAAGGCACAGGGGAGATCATAGAATCACAGAACAACCAGGTTGGAAGAGACCCACCGGATCATCGAGTCCAACCATCCCCATCAATCACTAAACCATGTCCCTCAGCACCTCGTCCACCCGTGCCTTAGACTCCTCCAAGGAAGGTGACTCAACCCCCTCCCTGGGCAGCCTCTGCCAGGGACCAATGACCCTTTCTGTGAAGAATTTTTTCCTAATGTCCAGCCTAAACCTCCCCTGGCGGAGCTTGAGGCCATTCCCCCTCGTCCTGTCCCCTGTCCCTTGGGAGCAGAGCCCCGCTCCCAGCGCTGAAAGGGGCTCCGGGCAAGCTGGGGAGGGGCTGTGGGGCAGGGAGGGCAGGAGAGGACGAGGGGAACGTTTTTCACCCGCAAAAGGGGAGATGGAGATGAGATCTTGGGGTGAAACTCCTCACGCTGAGGGGGGGGGTCCGGCCCAGAGCGGGGGCGGCTGCCCGGGCCCCGGGGGGGCTCCCGGCCGGGCTGGGCGGGGTCGGGGCCCCTGCCCCGCGGGGGGGCGGGCCGGGCCGGCTCCGCGGTCCCTCGCAGCCCGACGCGCGGGGCTGGACGGGGCGGGGGGTCGGCGGCGGCGCCGCCATTGGCCGCGGCCCCGTGACGCGCGCGGCGCGCGGGGGCCCGGGGTGGGGGGGGGGGGCGGTGACGTCACGGGGGGGGGGGGGCCGGCGCCGAGAGGAGCCGGGCGGGCAGGGCGGGCGGCAGCAGAGGCCCCGCGGCCGCCCCGCGCCGCGACTCGGGGAGCAGCCGCGGCCATGAGCGCCGAGGGGACCCCGCGCTGAGCCAGCCCGGCGGGGGGACCCGCTGCAGAGCCAACGACCCCCCCCCCCCCCCACCACCACACATACCCCCAACCCCGGCTCCCGCTCCCCTCGCTCCCGGGATGCTGTAGCGGGTCCGGGATGGAGGCGCCGAGCGGGTCCAGCTTCGGGATAGACACGATCCTGTCCGGCGGCAGCGGCAGCCCCGGCGGGATGAACGGGGACTTTCGCCCCCTGGGCGAGGGCCGCCCCGCGGACTTTCGGAGCCGAGCGACGCCGTCCCCCTGCTCCGAGATCGACACGGTGGGCACGGCGCCCTCGTCGCCGCTGTCGGTGAGCGCGGAGCCGCCCCCCGAGCCGCACCTGGCGGCCGCCGACAGCCTCCCGCCGCCCCGCCTGCTGCTCGCCCCGCAGCCCCCGCCGCAGCTCGGCTCGGCCGGACCCAGGACTTCCACCTCCTCTTTTTTAATCAAGGACATTCTGGGCGACAGCAAACCGCTGGCGGCGTGCGCCCCGTACAGCACCAGCGTCCCCTCTCCGCACCACGGCCCCAAGCAGGACGGCGGCGCGGCCCCCGAGGGCTTCAGGCCCAAGCTCGAGCAGGACGACGGCAAAGCCAAGCCGGACAAACGCGAGGACGCGCCGGGGGACGTCAAATGCCACGGTGAGCGCGGCCCCGCAGCGCCCGGGGGCACCGGGGGGCCCGGGGAGCGCCCCTCACCGCCGCCTCCCGGCGCCTCGGCCGCGGGGCCGCACCGCTGCCGAATCAAACCGTTCGCGTTAGCGCTTTTTTTTTGTAGCGATTAAGGTTTTTTCCCGAGTTTTTTCCCCTTTTATTGGTTATTTTTTCCTTTTTTCCTCTTGTTTTGGGGTCTGTTTTATTTTAAATTTCTCTCTTCCAGCCTTTCCTCCTTTTTTTTTTTTTAAAAAAAATTAACTTATCTATTTTTACAGAAAAAAAATAATAGCCGGAGCGGCGGGATCGCGCTGGCAAGCAGAATGTATTTATTTTTAATGCAAACGCGCATAAATGATTCCCCGGCTTTCTAAGAACCGGCGGCTCAGCTGCACTCGCCGCCTTCAGCCTTTTCGGGTTTTGTTCGTTCGATCGAAAATAAAAATAAGGGGGGAAAAAATCGCAATTCCTCAACAGCCGATACCAAATAAACGAAAAAAATACTTTTAATTAAAATTAAAATAACAATAAAAAAAACAAAACAGCCGGCCCGCGCTGAGCAGCGAAGGTTGGAGAGCTTTGTGCTTTTTGCAGACACCCGTTTTTTCCCCGCGCTGGGATGGGTTTATTGGTTTATTTCTCCGTCTTTTTATTCTGTTTATTTGTTTGTTTGGGTTTTAAAAATTGCGGCTTCGGTGCTGCTGGGGCAGCGCTGGCTGCGCGGGGCTCAGGGTGAAAATATCGATGTTTGAGGGGGGAAAGAAGGGCGAGGGTGAGGGAAGGAGGCAGGGCGAGGGGCTGCTGTCCCTGCTTTCTCTGCTCTCCCTGTTTTCCCTGCTTTCCCTCCCGGCCGCTTCAGCCGAGAGGCAACACGACCCTTTTTTTTTTTTTTTTTTTCCTTCTAATTTTGCCCCGTTTGAGGCGATTTTTTTGCCGATCCCGACGAGCCGCGAGGCGCCCGGTGTCTCCGCGGGTTTTGCTCTTTCAGCATTAGCTCAAGAGCTCCCGGAGCAGCTGCGGGGTCCGCTCCGGCCGGTCCTGCGCGCAGCGACCTCCCCAGTGGGGCAATTAGCGAGATTATCGTCCGTCCTGCGGGGAGGATCAAGGGGCGGCGGAGCGGGGCCCGAGCCGCGGCGGCGGGGGGAGAAAACAACGAAATCCGCGCGGCTGGCGAGCCGAGGGGGGAAACCTCTCCACGCCGTGCCTCGTTTGGCCGCTCCGGGGGGGACGGAGCCCCGGGGGCGGCGAGGGGGGAGCGGGGAGCGGGGACTCGGGGTGTCGTCGGGGTTCCCGGCGCCCCTCACCGCGGCCTCGGCTCGCCCGCAGGGACAAAGGAGGAGGGCGACCGGGAGATCAGCAGCAGCCGGGACAGCCCCCCGGTGCGGGCCAAGAAGCCGAGGAAGGCGAGGACGGCGTTCTCCGACCACCAGCTGAACCAGCTGGAGCGCAGCTTCGAGCGGCAGAAGTACCTGAGCGTGCAGGACCGCATGGACCTGGCGGCCGCGCTCAACCTCACCGACACGCAGGTGAAAACCTGGTACCAGAACCGCAGGTGAGGAGGGGCCCGGGGGGCCGGGACGGGGGGTCCGGGCCCGTCCCCGCCGCCGTGATTCTCTGTCTCGTTCCATACGGTTGCAGCCACCCCAGTTCTGTCGGGAGCCATTAGCGTCAGCCGGGCTCTCGATTTGGCCACAGCGGCCGCCTGCGTGGTTTGAGGGGTGCGGGGGGCTGGGGCGCGGCCGGGGGGCCCCCGGGGCGTGGTTTGAGGTGCGGGGGTCCCACGATGTGCGTGTGTTTTGAGGGGTGCGGGGATCCCGCTGTGTGAGTGCTTTTAGGGGTTCGGGGGTCCTGCTGTGTGTGGTTTTGGGGTCCCACTGTGTGTGTGTTCGGGGATTCGGGGGTCCCCCGGTGCGTGTGTTTTTAGAGGTGCGAGGGTCCCACTGTGTGTGTGTTTTTAGGGGTTCGGGGATCCCTCTGTGTGTGTTATTTTAGGGGTGCGAGGGTCCTGCTGTGTGTGTGTTTGGGGGTCCTGCTGTGTGTGCTTTTGGGGGTTTGGGGTCCCGTTGTGTGTGTGTTTTTAGGGGTGCGGGGATCCTGCTGTGTGTGTGTTTGGGGTCCTGCGGTGCGCGTATTTTTAGGGGTTCAGGTGTCCCGCTGTGTGTATGTTTTTAGGGGTGCGAGGGTCCCTCTGTGCGTGTGTTTGGGGGTTTGGGGTCCCGCTGTGTGTGTTTTTAGGGGTTCAGGTGTCCCGCTGTGTGTATGTTTTTAGGGGTGCGAGGGTCCCTCTGTGCGTGTGTTTGGGGGTTTGGGGTCCCGCTGTGTGTGTTTTTAGGGGTTCGGGTGCCCCGCTGTGCGTGTGTTTGGGGGTTTGGGGTCCCGCGGTGCGTGTATTTCTGGGGGTGCGGGTCCCGGCCGGGGGCCCGGCGCTGCGTGTGCGTTCGGGGGTGCGGGCGGGGGTCCCCGCGTGGGCGCCCGCCCCGCATCCAGCCCCGCGTTCCCCCCCGCAGGACGAAGTGGAAGCGTCAGACGGCGGTGGGGCTGGAGCTGCTGGCCGAGGCCGGCAACTACTCGGCGCTGCAGAGGATGTTCCCCTCGCCCTACTTCTACCACCCGGGGCTGCTGGGCGGCATGGACAGCTCTGCGGCGGCGGCGGCGGCCGCCGTGTACAGCACCATGTACCGGACTCCCCCCGCGCCGCACCCGCCGCTGCAGCGGCCGCTGGTGCCCCGGGTGCTGATCCACGGGCTGGGCCCCGGCGGGCAGGCGGCGCTCGCCCCGCTCGGCAGCCCCCTGCCCGGCACCCCGCACCCGCGGTGAACCCGCCCCCCCCACCCCGCGGCCCCCGGCCCCGCAGCCGTCGAGGGGGACCGAGGGGGGGACCCGTCGAGGGAGGCGACCGAGCCGCGCGGACCCCGAGCCGGAGCCCGTAAGTGAAACGCCCGCACGCGGGGGACGATGCGGGCAGAGCCGCGGGGACCCCCCCCACCCCCCCACCCCAACCCCTCAACCCCGGGGTCCCGCACCCCGAACCGAGCGGGAGGAGCAGGAGGAGGCGAGGGACAGAGAGACCGGCGCCTGCGGAGCGTTTGGAGCGCGCCTCGACCCCCCCCGGAGCGCCGGCGGCACCCAGAACTTTGCACTGATTTTTATTTTTATTTTTCTTCTTCTTCTTCTTTTTTTTTTTCTTATTGAAAAGTGGCATGCTCCCCTCATGCGGACAGACTTGTACAGACCGAGTGCCGAGTGCTATATCATATTTATTATATGTCGTCCAAAAAAAAAAAACCAAGAAAAAAAAAGGAAAAAAAAAATTAATTCACTTCTATACGTTAGTTTGAAACGAACGAACGTGGTTCTCCCTTCTGCCTTTTCATGTCTTTTTGGATTCAGTAAAATAAATGCTTAGATGACAAAATATAGATTTTTTTTTTGTGACTGAAAAATTACAGGGAAAACGAGAAAAACAACAACAAAAAAAAGAAATAAACTTTATCTTTTTTTAACGAACGTGGAAATCCAAGGTAGCTAATTTTCCCCGTGACGAGAGTGCAAGAAATTCGGAGTAGAAAAGGCAAATGCCACTTTTTTTTCCTTCTTCTTTTTATTATTATTTTTTAATCATTTTTAGGCTCATTGTGTCACCCCCGGCGCTGTTTTCTCCAGCTGTATTGTAACGGCAACCCCCCCCGGCGGGGTTTGAGGCACCTGGGAGGGGGGCGGCGGGCGGGGGGGGCCGGTCCGGGGTGAGAACGGGGGGTCCCGGCGGACACGGAGCCCCCGAGCCCCCCTCTCGCTCCCCAGGGACTGAGGGGGGGGCGGCCGGGACCCTCCGCCGGGCCCCGGGGACGCGGCCTTGGGAGGTGAACACCCTCCTGCGAAATTAGAAAGTTATACAGCAATTACCTATAAAACATTCATAAAGCCCAATATTATCTTCTCCTCTGAGGGTTTGGCTTTTTTTTTTTTTTCCTCTTTTTTTCTTTTTGTTTTTTAATTTTCGCTCGTGGCTTCTAATTTTTTTTTTCTTTATTTTTTTTAAGAGAAGGATGGGGTGAGAGGGGAACGAAAAAAAGAAAAAGAGAAGCCTCCGGGCACGTTTATTTGGGCTTTGCTAATTAGCGAGCGGCTTGCTGATTTCTCTGCTAATAAATTCGCGTTCAAACCATATTGACCTCCGCCTTGATCTGACAAAGGGGAGCGGGTCGGGAACGCCCCCCTCGTTTTCTGCCCGTGTCGCCGCGGCCGCTTCCCCCGCCGGGAACGGGGCCCCGAGAGCTCCCGGGGTCCCCTCCGGAGCGGTGGGAACGAGGGATCGGGGCTGGAGTTCCCTGGATCTCAACCACGCTGCTTTCTCCTGCGAGGAGAACATCCAGCTGGGAAAGCTGCGGACAGCTTCGGTTTTTTTGGGTTTTTTTTTTACTTTTTTTTTATTTTTTTCCCCCCGGGGGGCCGGTTTTGGCTGCATAAACTCTCTGAAAAGTGGTGAGAATAAGGAAGGAAAGTTGGTATAAATTAGATGCGTCCCCCCAGCTCCCCCCTCCCGGGCAGGACCGACCCGGGGCGCCTCGGGAGGGGCGAGGGGGGCGCGGACGGTGCTCGCAGAGGGTCTGGAGGGACAGGGGCCGCCTCGAGGTGCCGAAAGCAGGAGGGCAACGCGACCTCCCCTCCCTGAAATATTATTTCCAGACCCCACCGGGAAGGGTGAGCGAGGGGGTTTGGAGCAGCAGCCGCTCCCGCTCACCCCCCGCTTCGCCGCGTGGGAAGCGGGGCTGGAAACGGCCCCTCCTCGCCCCCCCCGGGAAGGAGCAGCCCCGGGGCACCGGCTGCCCCCGAGCCTGGGGGGGCCGAGGGCTCCTGGCAGGGGAAGGATCCGTTTCTCGGTTCGGAGTGAGCGTTCCAGCGGGACACAGCGCCGGGGCCGGCGGCATCAGCTCCCGGTGCGGGGCCGGTACCGGCTCTGCTTTTCCAGCTGCCAACCTTCGCCTTTTTCTTTTCTTAAATTTTTTTTCCGTTCGCGTTTTATCCCGTTTTCGCCCCCGCCGGGCTCGGTGCTGAGATGCCGCGTTCCTGCGCTCCCTCGGCTGCGCCGGGACCCGCTCCCGGCCCTGGAGGGGATGTGAGCGAGCAAACCAACCCCCCTGAACCGGGAAAACCGGGAAAAACGGGAAAACCGGGATCTTTTGGCTTTACACCGCGGGAAACGTCGGCGCCCGCCGGGAAAGAACCGGCTGCCGGGTCCGCTGAGCGGGGGAGCGGCGGGTAACCCCGGGGAGCAGCGGGTAACCGGTGGGTAATGGGGAGCGGTGGGTAATGGGGAGCGGTGGGTGACCCGGGGGCGGTGGGTGACCCCGGGAGCGGGGTTCGCTCCGTCCCGCACCGAGCGCTCAGCACCCTGGACAGCGCCCGGCACCGCGCCCCGGGGGGGGGGACCCTCCGCGTCCTCCCGGGACGGAGCTGGAGGGGGACGGGACGGGGGGGGCTCCCGCCGGCCGAGGCACCGCTTGGCCCCCCTCCCCGCCGCCCACCGCCCCGGAGGAAGCCCCCCCTGTCCCGGGACAGGCCCTTCTGCCGCAGCGCACCCCCCAGAGGCTTCGTCCCGGCCGTGCGGGGGTCCCCCCGCGGCCCCGGTTGGACGCGGGGAGCTCGCTTGGTGGCCCCGGTCCCGCTCCAGGTGGCTCCTGCGGGGTGCCGGCTGCGTGTTTTGGGGGTGAGCGTGGCTCGGGAGGCCCCGTCGGGGAGCTCCTGCTCCTTGCAGACCCCGGGTGGGCTGCTCCTGCGGGCTGCGGCAGCGGATCCTGTGCAATCCCCCCCTCTCCCCAGGGACCCGCTTGGCCACCGCTAGAGAAGGGGGGGAGAAGGGACGCTCCGCTGGGCTGGGCCGCGGGGGCGAGCAGCATCTCCTCCCGCTCCGAAGGCTCCTGCCCTGGCACCGGGGAGGCACCGGGGTGCTCCGGGACCTCAATCCGCTGTCCCAGCTGCTGCTGGAAACCAGCGAGCGGCACCGAGCGGAGCCCCCCGGTTACCCCCGTTTGCGTTCACACGGGCTAACGCAGCCCCCAGCGCCGCACGAAGCGGCCCGGCGCTGCCCGGCGCTTCTTTTCCAGTTTCTCGAGCGGGTGAGCGCTTAACCTGTGTTGTTTTCTCCCTTTCCAGAGTTTTCCTTCCTCCGCATTCACAAGACGCCCCCGGGCGAGTGCGCGCTGCCTCCGTCCTCCCCGCAGCCCCCGGTAACCCGGCTCGGCCCCGGGCTGGGGGGGGGCGAAGGGTAAAGCCCTTCCGAGCGCCAGGAGCATCCCTGGCCCGGGGGGACGGGGGTGGGTGCCGAGTAGCCGTTTCAGGTTGGAATAACACGATTTTCCCCCGGTTATTCCCGCCGCTCCCCCCGCTGTTCTCGGCCCCCCGGGAGCCGCTCGGTGCGGAGCCCCCGGTTGGAAGGGAAGGGGCGACGCGGGGACCCCCCGAACCCTCGGGCTGCGCCGGTCTCAGCCTCTCCAGCCGGGGAGCCGCGTTCCAACTCCCTTTCCATATTCATATGCCCTATTTTCCACCAGCCGCTCCTGTTCAGGGAAGCGCACGGGCGCCGGGCCTCGAAAACGAGCGGATTTCAAAGGAAAGTGAAGCGAGGGCTACGGGGCTGCCGGTGCCCCCCGGCTCTGCCCCGGGACCCGCATCCCTCCCCGCCAGGAGGGGTTGTGCGGGGCCGCAGCCGCCTCCCCTCGGCCCCGGGAGCCCACGTCGGGCGCTTTAATTGCCACATTTTCAAACCGAGGTAAAGGTGGGGATGTCTTAGTAATTACCTTAATGAGATAACACCTTTCCTTCCCTCAACCTACTCATTATCGCTCTTCTCGTTCAAATTCCGACTACAAAGAGCCACACTTGTAAAGAAAAAAAAAAATAAGATGGAGGGGAGCGAGCTCTGAAATTTGTTGGAGGTCTCATCCCCCCGAAACAAGCCCCTTACGTGGATCCTCAACGCGCGGCGAGGGAACCGTCCCCGTTTCCAGGAAAGGTTGGCTCCAAGTAAACTAAACATCTGGGGTGCTCCTTAATTATTCTTGGCTGGCTTCTTTAGCTTGACCTGTAGGGATGGGAGGGTGTCAAAGTGATGAATTTTAAGATGTTGGGCTGTGAAGACGCGCAGCTGCAAGACTGATGGATTTAGGAAGAGAACGGTAACAAGGTTAGCTGCATGTGAAGTGTGAATTGAGATTTTTGCAAAGAGACTGTGATTGCAGATGGGCATAATGTTGTACCCTTGCATGAAATCTTGCTATTATTGTATAATGGTCAGACAGAGTGTGAAATGACTTATTACTTTACTTTTATTCTTTAATGAAGTTGGCTAGGGAAGGAGAACTACCAGGAAATCGATAGCGGTGCCGCACAGAAACTGTGTGACAGGTGCTGAGACATTAAATATTTATTTAGCTTTTTGTGCCACATCCTCCCCCCCCTCCCCAGTTTTCAGGATGCAAACAAAAATACAACCAGTGGATCTAGGCAGAGGAGAAGATGCACCAGAGGAGAGCGGGATTTTCTTTGCCACTGTCGCTTCTTGCAGTAAACCCGAGGCGGGTGTTTCTGGGTGGCAGTGCAGTGCATACATTTTCTGTGTAAATTATTAGAGATCTCTGGATCCAGACAATGTGCAGGGTTTCTAGACAGGTTTTCAGCCATTCTACGTGTGCCTCTCTTGTAGAACTTGGTGCGGGCGCGCAGTGACTTGTACGCTGTTCTGATTCTGTGTAAATTCGAGCGGCTTCTTCTCCCTCTTGGGGTGTGTGTGGAAATACCTCTCGCTTCCTTTGGTACCGAACACCATGCGGGTGGGCCGCATCGTTCTGAAAACATGCAGGACAACATCTGCCTCAGACTCCTGAGCCGCAGATTTCTAGGGTGGGTGGGCAGCTTAGCCAGCGTCCAATCCCTTGTTCCACGTGCAGGCAGGGTAAGACACCGATTACGGGAATTCAGGATTCGGTTGTGCAGCCGTGTGGTTCTTTATGAATACGCAGTGAGGGAAAGGAACTGGAGCTGCTCCCTCGGGATGCTGCCCTGAAAAGGAGGATTCCCCTGGTGACCAACCTCTGGATGCCACTGCTGAGAACAGCTCTACAAACTCTGGACTCAGTGAGGTGTCTCTCTCTCAGAGAGCAGCTTCATCTCCCTTTTTGAACACACAGCAGAAGTGCAGCTTCTCGTCCTCCTTCCCCTCCAGGAGACGCAGCCCGTGGCTGGGAGAGCGGCACCTCTCCTGCAGTGCCCTCCGCAGACTCTGTCCCCAGAGCCAGTGCCCCCCTTTGTGAGGCTTTGCCCTACATTTTCCGTGGACTCTGGTGCTGCTACGTTTTAATCTGAGGTCAGAAAGAACAAGTGATGTGAAGCAAGTGTGGGAATAATTGCCTACCTGTTCTGCATTAGCGTACGGTGTGATGACGGCAGGATTGTGTGAAATGGAGAAAGCATCTGGGGCCTCGTCTTTGTCCTTACAGTAGTCGCTTTTAAAATTCCCACCTCAAAGTCTGAACAAGCACAGCGTTTTGGGCTTGAACCCCGTTTCTGGGATCCCCCTCTCCCGTGGGAGATGTTTCGCTCAGGTCTTTGCGAGCAGAGCGCTGACGCGATGCGACGCTGCCCGCGTGAGAGGCAAAAACTGGGAGGCACAGGGTGTCCCTCGTGACACAAAAGGGCCCCGAGCAGTTCCCTGATAGATTTATAGCCCCGTGGGCTGGCAGTCGTGCTGAGGCTTTAAATAATACTTTTGTTTTCGTTGTGTGAAGGTGTAACAAGAAAGAATCCTAGAAGTTCTTTGGGCTGCCCCACAAAAGTGATGTTCCAGGGCATGAGTGCACAGAAAGGGATGGAACAGCAGACACTGCTCCCCTGCGCGTGGAGAGTGCACAACATCCCTCAGACGGAAGCGGTTGGAAAACGAAGGCTGTTAGAAATCCTGCTTTGGGGATTTGCCACTAGGAATCTGGCCAAATCCTGTGGGTTCAAGTACTGTCACTGTCCCTATATTAAAACAATATCCGTTTGGCTTTAGAAGTTGCTAAATGAGACTGGATTAATATTTCATTGGAAGCACAGAGGGGTCTGTTGGAAAAAAGCAGGCGTGTGTGTGTCTGCAGCAGAGCCTTGGTATGGGCGCTGACAGCCCCAACCCACATCACCGCATGTAAGTTAATAGATCAGCGAGGGTTTCTGCCTAAAAGAGAGGGATGCAAGGTAAGCATGCTGGCAACTCTACTTCACACTACAGCAGTCTTTTCTATTTTTTCTCCCTTTCTCCTTCCCTTTTCCCTTTCCCTTCCCACTCTCCTTTTCCCCTCTTTCCTTTTCCCCTCTTTCCTTTTCCCCTCTTTCCTTTCTTTCCCCTTCTTTCCTTTCCCCCTCTTTCCTTTTCTCCTCTTTCCTTTTCCCCTTCTTTCCTTTCCCCCTCTTTCCTTTTCTCCTCTTTCCTTTTCCCCTCTTTCCTTTTCCCCTCTCTCCTTTTCCCCTCTCTCCTTTTCCCCTCTCTCCTTTCCCCCTCTCTCTTTCCCCCTCTCTCCTTTCCCCCTCTCTCCTTTCCCCCTCTCTCCTTTCCCCCTCTCTCCTTTCCCCCTCTCTCCTTTCCCCCTCTCTCCTTTCCCCCTCTCTCCTTTCCCCCTCTCTCCTTTCCCCCTCTCTCCTTTCCCCTTCTCTCCTTTCCTCCTTCTCTCCTTTCCTCCTTCTCTCCTTTCCCCTTCTCTCCTTTCCCCTTCTCTCCTTTCCCCTTCTCTCCTTTCCCCATCTTTCCTTTCCCCCTTCTCTCCTTTCCCCCTTCTCTCCTTTCCCCCTTCTCTCCTTTTCCCTTCTCTCCTTTCCCCTTCTCTCCTTTCCCCTTCTCTCCTTTCCCCTTCTCTCCTTCTTTTCCCCCCTCTCCTTCTTTTCCCCCCTCTCCTTCTTTTCCCCCCTCTCCTTCTTTTCCCCCCTCTCCTTCTTTTCCCCCCTCTCCTTCTTTCCCCCCCTCCCCTTCCCCTCTCTCCCCTTCCCCTCTCTCCCCTTCCCCTCTCTCCCTTTCCCCTCTCTCCTTTCTTCTCTTTCCCCTCCATGAAGCTCACGTGGCAGAGCTGTGCCTCTTCCATGGAGACTAAGCTCATTACCGCACCCTCTTCTAAAACACGCTTAACCTCTCCGGCGTTGGGTGTTGCATCCCAAATCTACTGCGGAGCATGGACACCCCAATTAGCACTTACAATGCACTGTTGACATTTCTCCGGGCCAGCCCAACAGGAATAATTAGATGTGATATCTAACACAGTCATTTTTTTTTCTTTTTCCCAGCACTTTTTTACGCTGCAAAATGAAAGTAGCATCTTCTACAAGAGCACTTGGCTATATTTGGCTTTTCGGTGCGGCACTATGGCTGTGGTGGGACCGTGTCCTCCTGCCTGGCCGGGATCGGTGCTGAGCACTGATCGGCAGGAGGACACGGTCCCACCACAGCCATAGCGCCGCACCGAAGAGCCGCAATGGGCTGCGAGGAAGCTGTCTTCCACCACCCAGACCCAAGAAATCTACGGTAGAGCCTCTGTAGGAATCTCTTTGAGGAGCCACGGTGCGTATAGAAGCGCTCGTCCAGCCTAGGGTCATCCCCAGTTTGAGATGTTGGCTGGTGGGACTGAGCATCCCTGCTTAGAAAGTGCCGCTGCCTTTGGGTTTGTGCCAGTTCTCGCTTGCTTTTGTGCAAACTGGAAGTTGGGAAGAGCGTGGCAGAGTGAAAAGGATATAAAAATGATAATTTTTCATGTAATAGAGATCACATAGAGCTTTCCTTTGTAGTTCACAGCGTTTCCATTCCGAGATGCTTGGAGAATTAAAGCATACAAATAGAGAAAATCTGCAAAGTGTTGTCAGGTATTATTTATGTATTATTATTTCTGTTGGAAAAGACATGTAAATACAAAGAATTAGAAAACGGAGCTACTAAAATAAATTATAACGGAACCCACAATAAATCTAACATGAGAATAAAAATATAATGAGAACACATTTTCCTCAGCATAAATACAAATCCCGTCTGCTTGCTAAAGCCCTATTAATTGGATACTTTACTCTAGGAATAAATCTTTAAATGTGTAAAAAAATCTTTCAGCTCTGTGATGAAATATAAATATCACCCGATTTATTAAAGAAAAAATCCTGCTAAACGACTACTTCTCTTCCATACTAATTTATGCTTATGCTACATCTGAAAGAACTCACCCTGACGTGAGTCTCAGCTAAACGAAGGGAGCTGTAATAGGGAAAGGTTTAAAGTGCATCACGAGAAGTTGCTTAGATCAGGCACGACAGGTTTCAATGAAGTTTTATATTATAAAATAGAGGAAAGGTGATAGTCTCTTAAGAGACGTAATGCTTATCCCATGAGTGATATAATAGTCCATAATTCACTAGAGAACAAGGCTCAAGTGAGTCATATATATTTTATGGCACAATTGGGATTAATACCGTACTTCAGAGAGGCGTGCGTAACTTGTGCTATTCATATGGAAAGAAGGTTTGAAATTCACGCTCTTCCCCTACCCTTTGGCATCCGCCTACAAGAGAGGGACTTGAAAAAGATGAGGGAGGACATCAGGTGAAACCCAGACAAGATGCTGAGGTGCCACTACATCATCGCCGCTGGCTGGGAGCTGCCGTGGTGCTGGCATGGCGATCGGAGACACTGATTTTCTAACGACGGCTGCCCAGAGCCCTGGGGAAGAGGTTGGTCCTGAGTGGGTGCACTGTAGGGTGCTTTTTATTGGCTGAGCAAGGTGGGAACACAGGAGATGCTGATTCCAGTCTCTGCTTGTGGCCACTGTGGTGGAGTTCAGTTGCCCCAAATTCTTCCTGCGACATTGCCTGTCATGTGGGGTGTTTATTCCTTTTCTACCCCCCACAAACTGGGGGTTTAAAGACAATAGATCTGATGTTTAAGTCTTATCTTGGGGAAATTCTGTGTTTCACTCTGGTGAAGCCTTATTGTATTCTTTTAGATGGTTTCCTGAGATGGGGCTGAGAGCAGAAATTTAACACATGAAGTAGTTCTCTTCCTAAGGAAAAATGTCTCCTGAATGGTGTCTAAAGAGTGGAGATGGTTTTATGCACATCATCAGCAAGATCATCAGGAAGACCAAAAGCCTCTGTAGGTCTGGAGGGTGTATGGCAGCTCGGGGAGTCTCTTTGCATGTGCTGGGGGTTGCTGGTGGAGGCCAACGTGTTATTGGGAACTGAGCTTCCTGGGCCCCTGAGCGCTCCTACCAACAAGATCTTAGTCGTGCTTCTTCCATGTCAAGAGCCATGGCTGGTCACAAATCTCACCCACCAGCTCTTGAGATAAACCAGCCTGGCACAAGGGGGTTGCAGGGAAAACCAATTTTGTCCTCCCTGTTCGTAAAGAGGTGTACTTTGGGTAGCAGGAGATTATGAAAGAGTGGAGCACCTCAGTGCTGGAAGGAAAGATGTCGTCTGGGGCAGCTTTGCAGAGATGCATTGGGAGGTTTGGCTGGAGAAGGGTTTGCTCTTGGCCAAGGAGCCTTGGTCTAGCTGGGAGATCATCCAGGGTTGCAGAGCAGGCTGTGCTGTGTGCCAGGGCCAAATCATCTGAAACAGGGGTCAGTGCTGCCTCCAGGGATCCACCGCCCCCGTGCAGGGCTCCTTATGTGGGGTTTCATGTTGTCTAGGTCTGTGTCCTGTGCTTTTAAGGTCCTGGTTGCCCGTATCCATCATGGGATGGAGCGTGCAAGAGTGTCTGAGGCAGCCTGGGAGCTCTTGACCTCCCTGAGGCTGGAGGTGCGGCTGGTGGGGAGGGCTGGAGAGCAGCAGCAGCACCTCTGGGACATGAGAGAGCTGGGTGAGGGCTGACGGAGAGGACCTGAGCCTCCTCCACTGCCTTCTCCTTGGGGTTTTATTTTTCTCTTCCTCGTGTAATAAAGGGCTGGAGATTGTGCCCAGGCTCCCCAGGACTGCTCTTTACAGTTCTTTTGTTCTGTAGAGGCCACAGCAGCAGCTGCAATACTTGGGTGGAAGGTGTTGTCTGCCTCGGTACAAAGATCTCTGTGAAGGAGCAGCTCCTGCTTCCCACCACTCTGGGGAGGAGCCCAGGCACCCAAAAAGTCAGGCTCACCCTCGGCACCACAGGCTTTCCCCTGGCTCTTGAGACGAACAGCTTGCACAGATGTAGAGATCAGAGAGATCAATAGTTAAACCTACTGCTTTTTGATGGGGGCTCCAAAGGTCTCATTGCCTTTTTTATTGCTCTCTGTTTTACATAAAATACCTGACTCGCCCATATAAGTATTGGCATCTCTCAGGCATCTCTGTCTTTGTGAGCTCTCCTGGCAAAGCACAGGGAGTTTGTGAGCTTTTTTAAACTAGCCTGGAGGGGCTGATTCACTGCAACTGGAATCTCTGGTGAGCAGCTTGCAGCAGCTCCTAAAAGGAACTTAAAAAATATCTCCTTCATGATCTTGCACACAAATAATGGCAAATAATATTTTGTGGGCTATCTTTGTTGGAGCTGCCGGTGCCGGAGACGTATCTTTTGTTAGAAACAGCTACTCCAGGTATAATAATGATATGCTTAAATGATACGTAACGACCATTTCCCGAGGACTCTTAGCAGAAAGCATTTCGTACCACATGGTTGTTTTATTGTGCACGTTGCTTGTGATTGTTACAAACCCTTGCCAATGAATGACAAATTTACATACACATCATGTCAGCCGGCAATATTTTGCAGCCTTAATTGCTTTAGCTTCAGGCATTCTGTGTCAAAATAGAGTGTTTTACGTCCTGCAAGTTGCTCTGTTTCTTTGCAACAGTTAAATTATTCTGTAATTTGCCTGTTTTCCTTCTAATGCATTGTCCATTAAGTCATTTAATAATTTATAGTATAAAATGCATGATGCAACCTTAAACAGCATTTAAAACTGTTCCCGAGGTGTTCCAGTCGTTACGGCATAAAGGATGGAAATCTTAAAATGCATTTGTTTAAAACATTTTTGTAATAGCTTTTTGCCTGCTGGAAGGACAACTCTGTCTGTGTTTATCTGGCTGGGTTTGGCTGGCGAAGTCCAAGGCTGCGGGTCCCGAGCAGAGCAGCCGGTGTGAGAGGAGACGTGGAGGGGTGAGGTGTCAGCAGACCCCGCCGGCGTGGGAGCCAGCGCTGCAAATGCTTCCATGCGCTCCCCGTTCTTTCCTGGTGTGGAACAGCCCCCGTGGAAGCAACGTGTGAGTAAAGTCTGTAGAGCCGGGTTTCCATGTGCTGCAGAAGGACTTTCACGCTTGCCACTGAGCTCCCAGAGAGAAGAGAGACAACCAGGAGCTGTAATTAAAGCTGGAATGACAAAGCCCCCTCCATCCCTCCACTTCTGCCCTTTCACTGCTCTGATCTGCTGGGTATTCAAGGGCTTTATGCTAGAGCCAAAATCGGTGCCCAAACCCCGTGGCCAACCAAAAATAATACAAATACAGAGTATTCTGCTGGACTGAGTTTGGTCTGGAGATGGTTGCGCTGCCTGGTGCTTGGGTTGGGTGGCCTACAAGCTCCTTTTGGGTGGTTCCTTTCAGAAAATCTCTCAGGACAGGCAGCTCTGAGCAGGTCATAGAATCATAGAATGGGTTGGGTTGGAAGGGAGACACCTCCCACTGGATCAGGCTGCTCAAAGCCCCGTGAGCCCGGCCTTCTCTCTCGTGTGGCAGGGATGGAGGAACACGACGTGATTCCCAGGCGGGTAACCAGGAAGGCTGGCAGATTGAAGGCAGTTTAACTAAACGGTTAAGGCATTTTCTAGCAGAAAAGAGAAGTCTTCCTAGGCGTAGAGAAGATAAGGTCATCCAGTGCTCAGAAACTGAGGAGAGCTCATCAGGACTTATTTAGCATATTTGCATATGCAGTCAGTGATGCAGATACATCTCCTTCTCTTGGGTTGAGGAACACGTATGATCCCTTTCCCCATGCACTTTGCGGGGGGAAATCACTCTGACAGAGAAGGTTTTTAGCTGCCTGAAGGTCTCTGGCAGGGTTCCTTGCTGCACTGCTGCAAATAGAGCTCAAGAGCCTCGAGAGTTACAAGGCTTTGCTACAGCAGTGCTTGTACCAGCTCACGAGTAGCACGACCGTTTCTTCTACTGTTTTCTCTCCGTAAGCTTTTCTGCCCCAGCGTTCTTCTCTCCTGATGCATCCGTTTTCTTAAGCAAAAACCAAACATTGTGAAACCAAAAGTAGGAGGGACACACAATAACTACACAGACGGAAACACTTCTCACCTGCGAACTGCAGATGCTCATGTCTTTGGGTACAATACCTTTGCCAAAAATGAAGGGAAGAGCTCAAGTTCAGTGAGGTGGTGTTGGTAGAAGTGATGTGGAAGGGTTCTCCCCTCAGGTCTGCACATCCCCTTGAGTCTGGGGGTGAGGATGGCCACCCAGATGATTTCTCACCTGGGACATGGGGGTGGCCGCGTTTCATACACAACACAGTGACGGGGAAGAGAAGAAGCAGAGCTGTTGTCTTCCATTAGCTACCACATGTTGGTGGACACCCTCCTTTTTCTTCAGCAGCTGTTGTCCTGTTGGGAAGCAGGTTCACACCCTTGTGAGAGATTATGAGTGTTGGTCGCCAGAAAATAACCAACGGGTAGAGCAATGCCCTGTCTGCAGTGTGCAGGGCTGGCTTTTCTGGATTGACTTCCACCACAGGGCTGAAAGGCCAGTGCAAGCAGGAGCCCAGACACGCTCCGTGGCAAGTGTTTGAGATTCCCAGTTTGTCTCTGCATGTTTAATTGGAGATGGACAGACATTACAACTTTACGCTGGCCATTGTGGGTTCTTTCTAGCGGCTTTGTGCTCTACGCTTAATGTTTCAGCTAGAGACTGTTCTGTGTTGGTTTCTTCTGGTTTCTGTGACCAGCAGTGTGACCAGGGGTGTCTCTGAGCACGAGGCGCTGCTGGCTGGCTGGCTGGTGTGCTCTGCTCTCTCTTCAGATCATGCCTCTCCTGGTGGTTTTTGTCTCCGTGCCTTGACAGATGCCTGTGCTTACTCCATCCCTGTGAGATCTGGACGCTGATTTGGTGTTTGATTCAACTTACAAACTTCCCCAAGGCCAGGAGACCGTGGAGCCACAAAGGTATAAACTCGGCTTAACAATTCCTAATGAGAAATCCCTGACGGGGGGTGCTCCCGAGGAAGCGCTTTGCACAATTAAGGCTGCACACCTCATTTGCTAAGGGAGCGGAAGGGGAAATTTGCTGATTTGCCAGCGAGGCTCTTGATTCCTGTTTTCATGTTTCGGTTTCCGTCTTTCCCACCCCTGAAGTTCCCAATTTGGCTTGAATACATTTTGAATTATAACAAATACCCTGATACTCACACCCCATGAATGAGGGCAGAAGGCAGGGGGCAACTCCTGGCTATGTTCCTGCGCCGAATTTAATTTTTCATTGATAATTAGACTCTCAAAGCCACCTGATATTTTTGACCAGTGGGAAACAAAGGCCCACTGATTGACTCCAGGGATAGATGCAAGCAGCCCCCACTGTGCTCACGCAGCGGCTTCACAAAGACTCAAAACAAGAGCTGTGGCAAATTGGCTCATCCTGCAAGTTTCGACTGGCCCATTGTGTACAAGTAGTAAATTGAGAGCTGATATTTCTGAGAATTATTTATTAGCGGAACCCAGTGTCTCACTCCCCTCGTAGTTATCCTTTGCAAACAGCTTTTTACCAGTTTGGATGAACAATCTGCAGCGCTTCATTATTTTTCTTTTATTCGGGTAATTATTAGGAGGCAGCCGAGCTCTGTCCAGACCGGCCGCGGATTGAATCCCTACCCAGCTGGGCTGATGCCTTAACAGTTAGGCACGATGTGTTTAATTGTATAAAAAGATAATGGGATGCATTTGCAGGAATTTATTGCAATGCAAACAATAAAAGAATATTATTTGTAGATTCATTTCTGGTGTTTTTTTGCGTTGTTAAGATTCTAAATAAAGGTGTCACGGTGACAGTTTCTAGCGGAGTGACCAGTTGTAAGCATTTAGTACAAAAAAGGTGTGAAAATACTAGGCTGAGACCAGTTAGCAGGAACCAGAGTGCTACATGCCGAGACCTGCAGTGTTAAACCAAAACTCAGTGAGGCGTGGATGGGGATTGGTAACTTTTATTGTTTGATTTTTCTTTCTTCCTTCCTTCCTTCCTTCCTTCCTTTCTTTCTCCTTCTCCTTCTCCTTCTCCTTCTCCTTCTCCTTCTCCTTCTCCTTCTCCTTCTCCTTCTCCTTCTCCTTCTCCTTCTCCTTCTCCTTCTCCTTCTCCTTCTCCTTCTCCTTCTCCTTCTCCTTCTCCTTCTCCTTCTCCTTCTCCTTCTCCTTCTCCTTCTCTCCTTCTCTCCTTCTCCTTCTCCTCCTTTTCCCTCTCTTCCTTTCTTTCTCTCTTTCTCTCTTTCAATAAAAACAACAGGATGAGGCACAGGAAGATAAAACAATGGCTGTTTCATTAGCTCTATTTTCCCCAGCAGAACTTCTCCTACGTAAGTTGAAACCAGAGCACCGCTGCTGCTACTTGGGTCACAAAGAACAGGTTGAATTTTCACTTGGTTGAAAATTTGTGGCTGCTAATGAAAAACATTCCTGGATCGGGTTGCACATCTTCAAAATGTGGAAGTATTTATCTTATCTTCCAGGCTGCCACATTAGCAGCAGGTCACCTGGAGTTTTCCCCTGTCATTTCCCCACGGAGCCGAAACAAACGCTTACTGGATCCCTGTGGAGCTGGCAACAGGCACAGACTGGACAATACCAGCTCCTGAGGACAGGGTGACCAAACTGGGGGCCAGCTAACAGTTTGTGGTGTTCAGGCTGGTGGGAGCGAGCGCTCACCGCAGGCACGTCGCTGCTCTTCTGCAACCAGAAGGTAAAATTAGGCTGTCCTTATGGAGCCTTGCGCAGCGCTTGCACGGAGCTGACTGTGTGACACATGACAGCGAGACCACACAGGTACCACCACTGCTGTCCCCCAGCAGCATCACTGTATCCCTTTGGCCTTGGACAAAACAACATGCTCAGGGGAACTAAAGCTGCTGTCTTGGGTGATGAGAAATTGTTTAACAGCCTTGATTTTGAATACATTTGAACACGTTGCCTACAAGATGTAGACAGAAATGAGCTGTGCATTTAGCTGGAGCAGTTGTGTGTTCCATCGGTGTCACTCAAGTAAAGTGAAGCTCGGTGAGCTATAAATGCATCTATTTAATAGTGAAAAAGAAGTACTTCATCCTGATTGGTTTTACAGTCCCGTGATTTCCTTGCACTGAGGTTAAGCCAGATCCTAGGCAAGCTGAGGCATTCTCAGCCCCTGGAGGTGCTCAGCTCTGCTGAGGGAAGCCATCCTGCTGCACAAGGAGAGCCCGGTCTATCCCTAAGAAATCCCACGCGGCTGGATCTGCCGCATGCCCTCGCTGTGACATCCCATCCGTGCTCATTTCCCACAGGCAGCCTTTGGGAAATCCACATGGAGCAAAGCCTTTCTGCAGCTGAGGGGCCTGACAAGCCCTTAGATCTGGTACCCATAATCTGTGTTTTCTCACACAGCCAGCCACCAATTTGTTGGTTCTAGTAAAATAACAGCCAAATTATTCCCACCAAATGAATTCCAGTGGGATGGATTTGACACCTGGGACGTACCTGGCTTGACCTGCGCTGGGCATTGATCCTTCTCCAGTACAAGGAAATGTGGATCCATAATCTTCCTCCTAGTCTGGCCTCTGTTTGTACTAAAGAAAGGAATTAGGTCTACACAGGGCTTAGACCAGTTCAAAGGACCCGTGCAGAGGTTAATTCTTTAAGGACAATTAAAGGCAAAATATACCAGGCATATGGGCCACAACTATGCCGTTTGCTGAATATATTCAACCTCTTTGGAGTGGAAAGCTGCCCTGATTTGACAGGGTAAAGGAATAACATAGAAATGGAAGGACAGTTGTGGTCCAGTTGTCAGAGAGACTCAAAATTAATGCTGAACATTTGAATCGGAGTGAGGTGGAATATCTCAGGCACATAATCTGCTCATTAAAAATGCCGCTCTCCGATGGCTGAAACAGAAATCTTCAGACAGTTTCAGATGGACAAAACTAGACAGAACGAGATGATAAAACAGCTTTTGGATTTTTTTTTTTTAAAGTTAAAAGTTCTGATTTTTTAAACCCAAGGGTCCTGGTTTGACACTAAGCACAACATATTGTTTATTTCTCCTGATTATGAAACCCAAACACCTTCCTCTCTTGTCAGCTCAAAATGAAAGGTGATTTTTCCAGTTCAGCCACTGAACCGCGGATTCAATTATTTGCATACCGCCGGTTGTAAGACATTCTAATATTTATCTTCCCGCTGCTGCTGGAGACGCAAGAATCATCTGCTGCTCTGGTAGGGAAACGGAATGTAAAAAACCTGAACATGTAGGTCCATTATTTCCGTCTCACAGTAATTATGCAGCATGTTAAACAACGTACACTTCCATCTCCTGCAAACCCGTTACCTGGAAATACTCAATTACCATAATACCTCGCTGGTTCGACATACGGCACCGCTGTGATTATGCAGAGGGGTGGGAGGACTTTATGTATAAAATTATTCTTGAGAAGAAGAAGGGGGGGAGGATGGGGTGGGGGGGAAAGCAACCCTGAAGTAAAGAGCTAAGCCAGCACATTATCTAATTCTCAATGTAAAATAATGCAGGAGTGCGGAAGATGAACATCTGATTTGTCACATCTGATACGCTAATGTTTTATCCAAAAGGAAGAACACATTGTAACGTGCTCATTCATCTGCATAAACACCACCTGGCCCTTTGCAGGCACCTACTCGAGTAACAAAAGTTAATGGCAGCCCATTTGTAGCCGTTTCACTGGTAGAGATGGAAAGGGTTGTTTTTTTTTTCCTTTTTAAAGTAACACATTTACACGAGTGTCTGTTGAGGAACAGCTTCCCTCGCAGCGCTCGCTGCCCAAACCTCGTTCCCAGTGACTGCGAATTAAAGCAACTCTAAAGCAATGTCAGAAAATAGAGTTTAAAACCCGCACTGAGCATGCTCGCACCCTCACACACACATACACGCACAAAATGCACATCTAAACACACACGGTTTTTAACCCCTGACCATCCACTGCTGAGGATTCACACCAGAGCGCTGCGATGCAAATCTGTATTTACCCCAAAGCGCTGCTCTGGTCGTGCTCTAAGCAGCAGCCGGAGATGGCTGCTAATGTATGGCTGGGGATGAAACAGATTTGTTGCTCGTTATTTTTTCTAACGGGAGCATCGTGGTGGCACGCTTCAGTAAACATGCCTTTGTGCTACATTACACAGATGTGTGTATCATCGCTTCGCTCTCAGACCAAAATAAAACCTGGGCACCCGATTCACTAAAATGCTGCGTACCAGCTCCGCCGCCTTCACAGCAAATTTAGGCAGGAAGGTGTGAAAGCCAAAATTATGCAGCGATGGAAAGGTTTTGAGTTTTTTTCTTTTTTTCCGCTTGTGAAGTGCCTGGGTCCGGCTGAGCTTCAGTGGCACCAGGACTAGCAGAATTCCAAGCAGGACCTGGGCTGGAGTCCTCAGCACAGAAAGGACATGGAGCTGTTGGAGTAAGTCCAGAGGAGGCCACGGAGATGATCTAAGGGTTGGAGCTCCTCTGCTATGAGGACAGGCTGAGATAGTGGGGATTGATCAGCCTGGAGAAGGGCAGACTCCAGCGAGACCTCTGAGCAGCCTCCAGTGCTGAAAGGGGCTCCAGGGAAGCTGGGGAGGGGCTCCTGATCAGGGAATACAGGGATATGACAAGGAGGAATGGTTTTCAGCTGCAAGAGGGGAGACTGAGATGAGATCTTAGGGAGAAATGTTTTTCGGTGAGGGTGGGGAGGCCCTGGCCCAGGTGCCCCAAGCAGGGGTGGCTGCCCCATCCCTGGAGGGGTTCAAGGCCGGGTTGGATGGGGCTTGGAACACCCTGATTTATTAGAAGGTGTCCAGAACCAGATGAGCTTTAAAGTCCCTTCTAACCCAAACATTCTATAATTCTATCATTGCCAGCAGTGTTTTCCAGCCCATCATCCTCTGCCTCTGTGCGCAGTCTCCCGAAGGCTCCTCAGGTGAAGGAACCCCTTCCCCATCTCCAGGGTGCTGCTGGAGCTCTGCCCTGCTGGTGGTTGTTTCCAGGCACGCGGTGGGGTGACACAGAGGGGGACTGGATACACCTCCTGGCCATGGTGGACAGGTTGGCCTGAGGCGGCAGGTCTGGGAGGAGGAAGGCTGAAGGTTCTTGCAGCCACTAACTCATTCTTGACCAGGGACTTCAGGTGCCTGGAGAAAGACCTTTGCTGGTCTGTTGTTGTGGGTGCGTGTGTTTCCCCAGGTGCTAAGCTGGAGGCTTTGGAGAAGACTGGGAAAGAGACTCAGAGAGCTGGACCTGCTCAGCTCTCACAGGGAGGGCCGGAGCGCAGTCAGAGGAGGACCCTGAAACCGAGGCAGGGCCACATCAGGGCCCAGGGCACCGCGAGAGTCCTCACAGCTCCGGATCAGCCCCCCTGGTGTCCCACACCCTGCCACTGAGCCCAGGGGCCCCATCTCAGCTCTCATCATGAGAACCGCGTGACACAGAGCTCCCCGCCTGTGCAGGTCACCCACCGGCCGAGCTGCAGGGGCAGAAGGTCCAGAGTGAAGCTGCAAGGGTTAAACAGTCAGGGTTGCCCAAGGCGCCTTGGGTGAGCCAGGTGGGAGCTGTTAGCAATTAAAGAAGGTGAATAACCTTGTTAGCAGGCAATCTTAAATGCTCCTGAAGGGGCCTGCTCCCTTCCTTGCTGCCTCGGGGATCCTGGTGCCTGCGCAGGGCAGGGATGAACCATTGACGCCTTCCAGGTAAGATTGTACAGTCTCCATCCGTGGGTAACTTCAGAAAGCTGTGGAGGAATGGGAGGTGCTGGTGACCCTCCTCCGGGTGGGGTTTCCAAGGGAATGGCTCTCTAGCACCTCCCTTGTGTTTGTGGGAGAAGCAGCCTGCTGCTGCCCTGGGTCTGGGTTAACTGCTGCCTTGCGTTTGCTGCTGGTGCTGCCCCAGACAGGGCTCTTAGTTCAGAGTTCTTTCTGTGGTTGGCACATGAACATCTAAAAGGACTCTGTAGGTATCGATGCAGGCTGTCCGTGGGACTGTGGGGTCTGCACAGAGCAAGATATTGTAGAAGGAGAGAGGGAATAAGGCAAAACAAGCAGGCTCAAGCCTGGCACCAGGGGCTTTGACTCCATTCACCCCAAATCTGCCGGGTATAACTGCCCTCCCTGTAGTCACATGAGAAAGCGAAGCTCGCTCTCTCAACTACCCTCTCAGCTCTTTCCCTGGTGCTCTTAGAGCGTCTTTAGTCCGTCGGTCTCTAGTCTCTCCTCACAGCCACTGGTCTAACTTCATTTGAGCCATGAGTGGATATTCATCCTGGTGGCGCAGGGCCCTGTTGCTGGAGCAGCTCCTGGGACGTGCTCTCTGATGACGTTGGGAGTTGCTAAATCCACAAAACTCTGACTAAAGATAGGGCATTTGGTTTGTGGTAGAAATCCAGCAACTGTTTTTAAAGAATCCCATAACAAAATACCTTAGTTTGTACATTCCTGTTTCTGTGTTTTCTTTTCTGTCCAATAACTCTCTGAATTTAAGAATATTGTGATCTCTGTGTGTCCCCTTGGCAATTTGGATCTTGGTCTTCATCCTTGCTGCCCTCAACCCTAGAGATCCCAAAGGACTTGATGCTATTTTAACTAATTTTCCACGATCAGTTGCTCTTTGGTGCTCTCTGAGTCTCTGAGCTCTCGGTCCCACGCGGGTGCCGTGTGTGTGGCAGAGGCGATGCTGCCATCGCAGCTCTCCCTGCACATCTGGGTGGAAAGGGAGGCTGTTGCTCAAAGTGTCATCATCCCCGTGCAGAGGGGCAGAAACAGAGTCCCAAGTACATCACAGCAACGTGTATATTTGAAATAAAAACCTCCCTGTCAGCCCAGTCTGCTGAAGAAAGGAGAATGTCAAGAGAATACTTATCTTTTTTGCCTGCGAGGGAAAACAGATCTGAGATCAATGGGAGTCCTCAAAGGGGAGTTGAGAGGGTCCCTTTAAGAGTAATCAATGTTCTGTTTTTTTCCAAGGGGAAAATAGTTTTCTATTTGGTTTATTCTTTTTTTTTTTTTTCCGAAGCAATGCCGTTAGCATTTTCATTGCTTTATTGTTAATGTTCTTATCTATCAGTAATTATTATTCTATTGAAATAAAGTCTCTGCAGCACTTTGCAGGGGAGCCACAGCGCTCCTGCCCCAGAAAGTCACCTTGCCTGTCAAGAGCAGGAGGGGGGCTGGGGAGAGGACAGGGCTGCCAGGGGCTCAGCCCGATGGAGCAGGGGAGGGAGAGGGTCTGTAATGAGGGTTGTTCCTTCATCTTGACACAGGAGGGGGACTCTGGCGTGGTGGCAACACCTTCGGGCACTTGCAGGCACAGGCAGTTTGCCTCGAAGACCTGACCAAGCTTGGGAGAAAGAAAGTGGAGGTTAGATGCTTGATCTAGGGGCTTGGAACTGGATGGGCTTTAAGATGCCTTCCAACCCAAATGAGTCTATGGGTCTATTCTATGATTAAGAGAGGCCTCATCCAGCAGTCCCTCTGCTGGCTTTGCCTCCATCAAGGTTTTCAAACAAATACATCTTTAAGCACCAGACAGCTGAGGCCTTCAAAGCACATCAGGGTCTCTGTGTCCTTTGTGTCACCCACATGGCTTTGAAATCTCCAAGCCCATGTTGTCACTAAAAATGAGGTTTAACTCACGTTTCCTGAGAGCCTCAGCAAAACCTGCAAGGTGCAGACCCTTCCAGAGAGCCTGGCACAGGTGATGTGACTTCTTTCTCTGCAGATCCCAGGCTGCATGCCCCTTCCATCTCTCCTCTCCTCATTATCCATGTACAACTTAGCATTTTGGGCTGGGACCTAACCCTGCTCCCCAGCTTTGCAGCTGTAGTCTGGGACTTGTGACTGTGGTAAGAGCACAGCCCAGCTCATCACCAGAGCCGTGCAGGGATCGCAGAGGCATGAGCGTGAGCCTGGTGAAGCTGCAATGTGGCTGAATAAACTTTGAGCCTTGCCTAGGAATACGCAGCTTCATTTGTGCGTGTTCATGCTTGCGGGCATGGACGCACGCTCGCACACTGGGCCTTACAGAAAATCATCTCAGTTTACTTCTCTTTGCTAATGAGTAGGCTATGTCCAAAAAGCGTGTGACTCCATTCTGCAGGAGTGTTGCCAAAGTTAGCATGAAAAGTGATTGCTTTTTCAAAGCTGATGGTGTTTCTAACAGTTATGCGAGCCTGGCTTTAGTGATTCTGTCCCTTGCATAGCTGTGAAATTGAAACAATCCAACCCACGGCATTAGATCAGAATCAAGCCCGCTGATTCCCTCATTAGAACTTACATGATATGGAACGTAAATATCGTACGTGGGGGTGAAGCCCACAGCCGAGCACTTTCCCCATCCTGCTCCTCGGAGATGAAACAGAAGGGATCCACTAGCGGCTTCACAGCCCAATAATGAAAATAGACTATTATGCACAGCCAGTCATATGTGCCGCTTCCCTTCTGGGTTTAAGTGGGTTAAATAAGGTGTTATTTACAAGGAAATAATGTTTTTGAAATTACTGGAACTTAGAGGAAGCTCTTCCTTCACGGCCCCGAGCGTGAGCTCACCATCAAGAACTGCTGATGGCTTGTTATGTTTTGGCTGGTATAACTGCTGTCTTTTTGGAACAAAGGAGCAATTAGAAATCATTTGTTATAAAAGCCTCTTCCCTTCTGTTATAAGAGCCTTTGTCTTTTGCTGACCCTTTTGAAAGTTGCAGTTTTGAAAAAAAACCTTGAGAGAAGGAGGCTTTCTTGTCTTTAATCTAAGAGCAAAGTAAGAGCCTAAGTAACTGTCTCTGGTCCCACTTTAATCAAGTTAATGCAGCCTGCGAGACTACGGGCTTTGCTGTAGTCTCTTTGTACAAAGAGACACTCAGATGTAAGCTCCTGAGTGGATACTTTCACAGGGCATTCGACTCAAACCCAGCTCTATGAGCTAAGAGATCAGGTCCAAGAGGAGTCAATGACACGCTGTAGCGGGGATTGATGGGGCTGGAAGGATGCAGGGGTGTGGGGCTGGAGAGGTGTAGTGGCAAAAGCCAGCTGGGCCCTCTCGCCAGCATAATTTCCTTTATAAGGTGCTTGTGAAAAAGAAGTGCACCGTGATGGACCTTTGTTTAGTTCAAAGGTTTTTACCTCTTTATTCTAAAGCCCCATTGTGAATTCACAGGGCTTAAAATATGTATCACTGTCCCTTTCATTTCATCCTTCTGAAAGAAATCAAAGGCAAATAAAAAAAAATGTTTTTTTCCAATGAGCCTGGGCTGTTTGAAATGGTGTGCTGTTTGTACATGTGGTCTCTCCGTACTGCGTGATCAGGAGAAGCTTTTTGAGTGCTGTGTACAACTTGGGTAGGCGTTAGACTTTTCCCCTCCCTCTTTTCATTTCTTAAGAAAAAAAGGAGTTGCAGGTAACTTCTAGACAAGCAGGGAGCTTTTCCACTCTGTGCCCCATAGACAACGTGTTTTAAAAGAAAAATCGCTAAAACTTTCCACTCTTAAATTTTTTGCTTGTAAAATTAGTGGATGTGGGTTTAACAATTCTTTAATGACTGCAATCCTCTGCCTTCATTTTTTTTATCAACTCTTATTTTATAAAACAACACAATTTACACATAAATATATCTTTCTTCTTTCCAGAGTCTTAGCCTAGGCAGGAGAAATGACAAATAGGACCGATTGCATGATAAAAACCCACGGGGTTGGTTTTTACTTGTTTCCACATATAATAAATACATGAGCACAGCCGTGTTACCCCACATCATATGCAAAGGGATTTTGTCATGAGTGTTACTAATTGTTTGAGGATACCTGCTTCGCTGCAGTTGGTGTATTTTTCATCTTTAAAGAGGAGAGAATCGCCTGCTTCCTCTGTTTGCAGGGCACTCGGTGCTCTCTGCTGACATATGATGTGTAGTTTAAATTCTATCTTTTATCCGCTCCGTACATGTGAAGCAGAGTCTCGGTGATTGACAGTCTTCATGAAAAAAACTCAATGATCTGGTTTCACTGTGAAGACAGAATAATCTGTTAACAGAGCAAAAATATTGGTGACACCGTGGTGTTTCCAAAGGAAATATTTTGTGCATCATCCTGGGATGTGAATCAAAAAAATTGTGACAGGTGAATGAAAAGAAGAAAATTAAGATATAGCTACAAACAAAAGCAGCATTAATAATTCAGGTAAATAAACTTCAGTATACAGAGAGGAAGCGCGCTGTCAAGGTGATGGAGAATGTTTCCTGAAGTACAGCACAGCCAGGCAGCAGGAAAATATCTGGTGGTTTAATGTTTTACATTTCCACAAGGGCTTTTTAGATCCCTAATCTCTCCCTAAAACACCCTCCCCTTGTTACATTACTCCAGGTAATATTATTTAGCATGATTTATAGGCTAGATCCAGTTAAATGAGTTTGGGTTTTAGTACAGTTTGTCTTTCAGTGGCAGCTGGTGGCAGGTCTTGCTCTGGCGTCTCCATTGCTGCTGCCTCTTGGAGCACATGCCCTTGGAAACCAAACCTGGGGTAACAGAATATGTTAATGGCAGCTGTGCCTTTAGCTGTAGTTAGTACTTTCTCTCTGTATTCTCAATTAAGGCAGCAAGCAGTAAAGGCCCAAGTTCTTCCAGGATTCTAAATGACTTCGTAGAGTCTTATGAAACGCAATAAATATTACTACAGTAAGAAAAAAGCCCCCAAACTCAAAACAAACTGCAGAAGAAAAACAATTTGTATGTATGACTCCAGTGCAAACTCGACTGTTTCAGTGTTTATAAATATTCCTCTGTGGAGAGAAGCGTGTGTATTATAATAATTATGCATTAGTGCCTCATTAGTAGGGGGTAACATCCATGCTGTTTCTTTTTCCTCTGGTGTATTTTTGATAAGTTAACATTTCAAGGATTCTTACTTAGCTGAACCAGGAGGAAGCACAGACTCGTGTACGTGTATCCCCCTGGACAGGGGAACCGCATCACATCCTGCTCATGATCCGTCCTGGAGGTGATGCTGGGGCTGGGGAATGAGGAATCCATGGCCCGTTCCCGGTGTGCTGGGTCACTCTGGGTTTGGGGGAGGCTGCCTTCTGACATGTGGGTCCACGCGGGGCAGCGATAACTCTCCTGGCTGTGCTGTGGCTCGTTGGCCAGCAGAGAGCAGGTCTTGGTGGGCAGCTGGCAGAGCGTGACCACGGCCCTGGTGGCCTTCACGCGTGTCTCTGGTGTGACTCTACAACCCAAGGCACTCTCCCAGCCCTGCCGAATGATTTAATGGATGAAATGATCCTGTTTTTCTGGATGCTGATTTTTTTTATAGCACTTGAGATAGCAAGTGTGTGTGAAGGGAAGGCAGTGGCACTGTACATTCTTTCAATCCATCACAGCCCTGTGCCTTTCACTAATGGCCCAGAAAGGATAACCTGACATGCCATTTCATCTTTTTACCTTTCCTAAACAATAAAAGCTGATTAAGTGTCTTTGAAACTTTGTTTGTGATGGAGGCTTGTGTCTGCATATGGATGGTATTAATCCTGGAGAGCGAGAAATCCAAGATAATGAAGGAATGAAACACTTCTGAGACTTCCCTTGCTGTCACTCCTGCTACCAGAGTTATAATTACATTGTAGAAAGGAAATTAGTGCTATCCGAACAGGAGCAGTTCCACTGTAAATTCTGCTTCATCATTAATTTCCTTTTTGTGCTCCGAGTCAAGGTTGTGGTTTGTGGAATTGCAGAGCATGAAGATGCTTAACTAACCCTTGCTGTTTACAGAAAGCAAATTAACTTTGGAGCAAATCGCCCTCTCGTTGTTTGGAAAGACAAAATAGTACATCAAGGAAAAATATACTAATTGATGGCTTTCTAAATAAAGCATGAGCATAGAGTTGTACTAAATTGGTTGTCTTGTGCCTCAAATTAATCTCTTCATTAAATGGCACTAGGCTGAGTATTTTGTGTTTCAATCCATCTTTTAGAATAGCATTTGATTAATCAACTTAATGATGACAGTTTTTAGCTTGTGACAAATGATGCATTTATGCAGGCAATGTTTCAGATGATCCATGCTATTGTAAGCAAAAAGAAAAGAAACATCAATTTAGAGAATTAGATTATTATGCCATGCTTTATATTCTCTATAGTTTCTCTAACAAAAAACCCCGAGGTTTAGATTATAAGTAGACTGCCAGTCGGAACTAATAATATTAAATAAACCTTGTATATACAGCGTCTGCCTTTCCTCAGTAAATATATTTGCTTAAGAAATAATGTTAACTCTATATTCAGTCAAATGGGAACTTAATCAAAACAGGAGTCGTAGCAGTTGACAATGTGATCACCAGTGACTTTCTTTTAGAAAGTTAAAATGTCAGTAGAAATGCATCCGAGTGTTGCACTAGATATGAAATGACTTCTTCCCAAGTGAGTAGAAACTGATTCTTTTGTAAGAGGAGAACTTGGGCAGTGAAGCCTGAGCA
>NC_091399.1:22672526-22847526 GCF_032191515.1 Phaenicophaeus curvirostris
TGGGCCCAAACTCCCTGATAATCAAAGTTTTAAAGCAGTGTTATAAAACTTTCCTCTGGTACCCAAAGAGCTGTGTCAGGGCACTTGCAGGCCTTGTCTGGGCTCCTGTAGGAGCGTCACACCACAAACCTTCTTGTGCTCGTAGCGAGAGCAGCAAGGGGTGACTGCAAGTACCGCATTTCTTCTTAGTAGTAGTAATATTATTATTAATCATTGTTTTTAGCAATATTAAGAATTCTTAGTAAAATCGGTGGTCCCTACCCCCTCAGTGGTTCCTGTCTGTGGTCGCTGTTATGAACAAGTGATGCTCTTGGTGTTAGAGCAGCACGAGTCCCTGTGCTTGCAGAGGCCTCAGTGAGGGCCACGCGTGTGCGTGGTGCCCTGAGCTCCCCGCAGGCCGTGCCCGGGAGAGATGCACGTGCTCTTCAGCGAGATGCCAAGATCCAGTAATGCACCTCACTGATCTAACAGGCGTTTTGCTGTGTTCCGTGCACCTGAACCAGAAAAGGAAAAGAGCCACCAGACTGCGTCTGTACGGCTTGCAAGTTGCTGTCTCTGCCAGGACACAGCAGTTGTCAGAGCTCAGTGGGCTTTTTGTGGGTGCTGAGCGCTCAGTAACTTGGGGTGAAAGCAGAAGCAGCATTGCATAAGCATTGACAGCATGGAGCAAAATACACTGTGACTGCAAAATAAACAAGAGATTTTCTTGCTTGCAATAGGCCCAGCCCTTTCCAAGAGGAAAATAAACAGGTCTCTGAGGTTCTGAATGCAAATCTTGATGCTAACCTTTTGAATTTACCAAATAAACACATAAAATGCCCCCAAACAAAGCCCTGCTTGAAGCACTGAACATGCCAGTGGCAAGTTTTGCTTCAGACTCCCAGAGATAAAGTATGTTAGCGCATATCGGTGAGGCTAATTTATTCAGTGTCATTGCCGTATCACAACCTTCTGTTTGATTTTCTTATAAACTAATAATTTCCTGAATGAACTAATACTGCCGCAGCCACTGGTACCTCTGCCTTGTAGAAGTTTTTTATTGTTGTGTATGCAACTAAATTGAAATATCTTTCACTTGAAATATTGACTTTAATATCTCATTTGAAAAATTCATGAAGCCTTTGATGTTAAATCCATACTCAATTTAGCCAAATGCCATTAGAATATGCAATACGCCTGAACACAGAGAGCATTATTGTCTGTGTTTCTGCAGAAGAATTACATTTTATGACTGTAACGTCAGGATCTTTTTTGGATTTGTTCATGAAGAAAAGAAAGGGAAAGGCAGCACATTAGGAGCAAAATGAAAAGTGGTATTGATTAGGCTCGCATTTACCCTCTCTTTGCTCCAACCCCTAAATGCATGGAAATAAGGGTTGTGCCACAGCGAGTAACAATGCTCCGTAATGAATGGAACAATCTTTGCAAAATTAGTGTAAACACGTGTGATAGTGCACAGATGTCGCTCCTAGGAACTGTCACACATTTATTTTACGTCTCCGTTTCCATACGTCTCTTTATTTCCTAATAGTATCGTAATAGAAACATGACAATAGTTAATGATTTCATAAAGCGCGGGATGTAGAGCTGACAGAGAGGTAGGACGTTAATTGAACCCTATAGCTCCAGTACATTAGAATTACATCTCTTAAATGACTCATGATAAAAATATCCCTCTTTTACAGAGAAGGATAGGGACAGGTAAAAACCTAAGCTTTCAGCAAATTAATTTGTTTCCCAGTAAAAGAGAGACTGGCAAATGTTGCAGAACCTCCCGAGCGCCAGCAGAATGGTATTTGCCTCCGGTAATTTATGGGCACTTTCCTCCCAGCTATCGATCACTTTGGAAAAAAGTAAACGACATTAACATTTCAGGCAATAATGGCTCCAGAAAATGCTTGATTTTTCTCACTGCTGAAACTGATGTCATGCTCGGTGGCTCTGGAGCGGCTGTGGGAGAGCAGAGAGCGCCCAGGTCTGTGCCTGCACGGAGCGGCTGTGAGCCAGCACTTTGGGCTCGCCCTGGCAGCTGAACAGGTAAGAAACAGAGTGAAGGTGTCCAGAGGACCTGGGGTCTCTGAGGATTAAAGTTACCCTGAGCAACCAGGTGAGGCCGCAGGAAGGGAGCTCTGCTCTCTGCCACCATCTCCTGGCCAGTCCTTGGGACACAAACCCCTCCGCTTCTCTCCTGCGCCCCTTACCAAGGCTGCTGGGGAACCCCGAGGACCATCACAGCTGCTTGCAGCAAGCTTGGACTGGAAAAATGATGTATCTTTAACAATTCCCAGAGAGCAGCTGGATCCCACCCAGCCCCTGCAGGAGGTTATTAAAGCGGGCAGTGCAAAGCACCGGGCAGCGGGAGCAGAAAGCTCTGTCAGAGCATCCCGAGCGTTAGTGCCTGGGATTGTATGTGCAGAGTTAGGGGAACGGTTGTTTCAGTCAGTGACGAGGACTGTCACGGTCAGAGAGTCCCGAATGCTCTAGAAACGCGTGTTACGTGGGATTGTGATTGGGCTCGAGTTCCTGCAGAGTATCTCTGCTTTATGGCAGCAGCAGCGTCACCTCAGCAGCTCACACGTCCCTAACCCGGCGCGCGGTGTGGCAGCTCTTCTGTGGATACAAACCGCGGGGGCTGCTTGGGCTGAGCTCTCCCTGCCTGCAGAGCGAAGCCTGACTGATCCTTAGGCAATGGGTTCTTGCTCTTGCTGCTGTCCATCTGTTTCATTGTTTGTTGTGCTCATGAAGCGTTTGGAGACTGCTTACCAAACCTACAGCTTTGATACCGTATCAGGATGTGGTGTTATAAGGGGGGCACATTGAAAGAGATATTAGATTTGAAGATTCCAACAGCAGATTTAATTCCTGGTTTTACTGTGGGCCCTTATTGATTGCAGAAATTGTGATCTACAGAAAAGAGTTGAATTAAAGTTCTTCTTATAATAGTTATTGTTATTGTCATTGACGATAGATTGATATTTGACTCCTCTGTAATTAATTGTGACAACAGTGAACACATGGAATCCGTTTACAAAATGTGTACAAACAGAAACTTCCATCCTTCTGATTCCTTTGGTGACTCAGGGTGTTCCATACCTTTGTCTCACAGACCTATGGGATCCTGTTGCCCTTTGGTCATATGTGAAATTGTGACAGGTTCAAATAGATGTTAAAGGGAGCACTCCTACAAATTTATTAACTGTTGATTAGTAAACTTTATATTTTTTTAAAGGAAGTAGAATCATGTATGGCATAAGTACAAGTGAGGGTTAACTATTTCCATATAAAATTACAGAATCATGGAAAGGTTTGGGTTGGAAGGGACCTCAAAGCCCATCCAGTCCCACCCCTGCCCTGGGCAGGGACACCTCCCGCTGGATCAGGGGCTCCAAGCCCCATCCAACCTGGCCTTGAGCCCCTCCAGGGATGGGGCAGCCACCCCTGCTCTGGGCAGCCTGGGCCAGGGCCTCCCTGCCCTCATCGAAGAAGCTTTGTGAGTTGAAGGTCGTGTGAGTGATGTGGTCTGTGTCGTGCAGAACCAGACTGCTATAAAATGCTTGCTTGTGTTTTAAACAATATTGCAAACATTTCTAGGAGACCTCATCCCCTAGTGTTTTTACTTCAACTGCAAAAAATGAACTCTCCAACATCTCTGCCTCCAAAGGTGGTTATTTTTTCCACTTTGCCAAGTAATTGGACGTGGTCTGAAGTCCACACTAGGATGTAGCATACGGTTTCTATGTACTGCTGACTCTGACACCGGTGAATACAAACACATTAGAGAAATCCATTTGCTGTGCCTGAAGACTTTATGGTGAACGGTTTTACAGATCTCATTTTTCAGATCTGGATTTTACTTCACAAGCTTTGCGACAGGCTGACTAATGAAGAACTGCGGGAAGGAACACAAAAGTTGTGTCAAACTTTCAAGTGCAATGCAGAAATATCGCACAAATGTGGCTCTGCCCCTGTGTGTATCACCAGGGGAACATACGCTTCTTAAAGCAGACCGCATCCTTTGTTTGGATGGCTTACTCAATGGCTTTTAGTTTCAACCAGGTAAGATGAGGTGGCCTGTTCAGCCCACGTTATTAAAGAAATGGGCTCACCTATTTGATTTCATGTCATTGTAGTTCCAGCTGTTCATTTATTCAATAAACAGTTTGATATTTTCTGAGAAATAATGAATATTGATTAAAAAATCAATCACTTATTAAGAAACAGTCTAAGGGAAATTGTTTATCCAATCCATTTTTATTTTTGATTTGTTATTTATATTTTCCAATTTAATCCACCCCTCCCTCAGGCTCCTGCACTACCAGGCAAACGGGGAGGGAGGGCAGAGAGAGCCTGGCAGCTGCTGTGCCAAGAACACAAACCCTGCTGCTTTTATTTTAGATGCGGCTGCTTGAAATGGGCTGTAAGAAAGGAGCCTGGGTCTGAAACCTGTGGATGCATCGCCTCGTGCACCTTTGGCTGCCAGGCTGAAACTTTAACTTTCAGTAGGATTTATTAGGCTCTCTGCTTCCCACCTAGGACATCAGGCGACTCTGGCGCTGTCAAAGCGCAATAGTTACCAAAACATTATGGGTTTCCTCTGGGCTGGCGGAGGTTCTGAGTTTGGAGGCTGGCAGTGAGAGGTCTCCGCGAGAGCACTGCAGCTTTTATCCGCCCTCTTGCCGTGAGGCCTGGGCTGCGGACAGAGCTGCTGAACATCGCTGTCTGGGAGGGAACAGCCTGACCAGCTAATTGGGTTTTGAGCTGGAGGTGCGCAATAATTACAGCCTCGTCGTTCATTATGTGAGTGAGAAAGCCTTGGTACTCACAGGCAGTAGATAAACACTTCGGCATCCCCAGGGGTGACTTCACTCTCTTTGGGGTTTTCATACACAAGCTGGAGTAAATTCCCTTTACTTCTGTCTCTGAACTGGCCTGGAATTGTGAATCTTCCCTCTCCGCCAGCGTGTGGCTGAATGTCGTTCTCCGGTTTGGTGAAGCAGAGCTGAACTCTTCTCTCCGCATTTAAAGTTGGTGTTGCCTCTGCTTTGCTCCCCTGACGTTCTCCCGTACCTGACTTGGTGTCAGAGTGTGAGTTTTCAAGAACTGTGGAGATAGAGGTGTGAAGCACAAGGGAGATATTTTAAGGGGGTAAAGCTTTCCTTCTGGACACCTTTTAGGGACAGGCGCAATACTATCATCAAGAAGCTTCATGTCTGTACATTTGGCTTTCAGCCTTTGCAGACACCCGAGGCCATTTGGTCAGAACCTGCATTTTGCAGTAGTCCTAATTTAGATTGAATTAGTGCTCAGAATGTTACATTTTCCCCACTAGAACGTTTGAAATTCAAGCAAAGTGTACTCTACTGGAATCTTTGTATTAAAATGGCTATTTGTGGCTGTTCTAAACCAGACGGTTTGAAGCAGCGTTATTTCCAGGCTGACATTAAATAGCACGTGTGCTGCTGCTGTGTAATTGTGGCAACGCATTTCAGACTGTTCCCTATGTGTACAGAATGGAGAAAAATCATATTACCACATTATTCAACATGAAAAACTATTACAACCTCCAATTCAAATAAGCCTTTTTGAAACTATTGAATTAACAGAGGTAGATTAAAATATAAATGCACTTGTTAAGTAATACTTTATTTTTGAAACCCATTTTCTCTTTATATTATTTATACAGTTGGTGTGTTTGACCAAGAGAATTGATATATTGTCCTCAATAGGGTAAATATCCACTGTGATTACTTCTTTAATTGCTAGAGCAATCTTTCTCCTTTCAAAGATAGCTGTAAGTCACTATTTAAGGGAAGAAATCCATTGCTGTTTCTCCAGGCACAGGGTTGTATCCAGAAGATGAGCCTTTCCTTCCTCTTTCTGGGTAACTTACTGCAAGAACTCTTTTAAACTGAGGGAGAGGAGATTAGATTGGGTGTATTTCCCTGTGAGGGTGGGGAGGCCCTGGCCCAGGCTGCCCAGAGCAGGGGTGGCTGCCCCATCCCTGGAGGGGTTCAAGGCCGGGTTGGATGGGGCTTGGAGCCCCTGATCCAGTGGGAGGTGTCCCTGCCCATGGCAGGGCTGGGACTGGGTGGGCTTTGAGGTCCCTTCCAACCCAAATCATTCTGTGATTCTCTGATTCTCTGTGTCTGCACCTCTGGTAGGAAGGAGCAGTGGGGCTCACTGCCGCTCCTAATGCTGAGCTGTCCCCAGTGTCTTCTTTGGGGTTCGTGGTTGAGTGTCTTGATAACAAGATAAAAATATTGTTTGGCGTTAAAAACATTGGAGATCAATTTAGGTGGATGGAAAGTACGGTGTTTGTTCACATTGCCAGGCACAAGCCCGAGTGCTCACTACACAGTTTGGGTGCTTAATAAGCCCAAGTCCCCATGAATTGGTTCTTGACAGATATGAATGGTAGACGAGTTGCATTAAAGCAACGAGGGAGTGAACAGCAGGTTGGGAACTGGCTTTGAATAAATCATCAACCAGACCTATCACAGCGTTGTAGCAGTAGGCCAAAACCTCTACAGCCATGTGATTGCCAGTTGCCAGGAGACCATGGATCCCGGGCATCCTGGAAATACTGGAATAATTTTAGCTGTCTCAAATTTATAGAATCGGTGGGAAAAATCTAATACGTTTAAATTTATTAACATACAGCTACTTTGTCAGAGTGCACGGAGAGCTTTTAGACAAAATATAGCTTTTTAACTAAAACGGTTTCTTTGACACATTGATCTGCTTTATTTTCCATGATTTATAACATATTTAGAAAGATTATTTGCAAAATGGGATGTAGTATTTAAAATCCTGAGTGCTGTAATTCAGTGCCTCCAGTGAGCACCCACACAAATGTTGCTGCTCTCGCCAGTGTCCGTCCTGCCCTCCCTGTGCTCACACCGGCAACTTTGTGCTTTAACCTGGTCCGGTGGAGGTCAATGCACTGCTCCCATGTTTAAATTTAATCACATTAAGGAGCCTTCAAAAGCAGAGATCTGATACTCTTTGCTATTGCCTTTCCTGCAAAACCCAAAAGTTAGATGGTATCAGTGTTCGAGGCATTACATCCAAATAGTCTCTTTTGTCCCCTTTTTTCAGGAGGAATTGTGCCAGATGCGTGTATCTGCGCTACCCACAGATCCGCTGGGTAAGTGCTGGGCCTGATCTACAGGGGGGTTTTTTGGCTGTGTTCTTATTTTGTGGATGAAATGTTGAACTTAATTGAACTGAATTAAATAGAGAATTTTTTTTTTATCTGATGCGTGGCCCCAGAGGGGAAGGAATCATAGAATCATAGAATTGCTAGGTTGGAAAAGACCTTTGAAATCATCGAGTCCAACCATACCTCTCCACTACTAAAACAGATCCCTGAGCACCTCATCCACCCGACTTACAAACCCGTCCAGGGATGGGGACTCCACCACTGCCCTGGGCAGTGCCTGCCACTGCTTCACCACTCTTTTGGGAAAGACATTTTTCCTAATACCCAGTCTAAACCTGTCCTGATGCAACCTGAGGCCATTTCCTCCCTTGTTCCTTGGCAGAAGAGACCAACATAAACCTCACCACGAGTGAAGTGTTTTGCAGACAACAATGAGGTCTCTCCTCAGCCTTCTTTTCTCCAGCTAAACAACCCCAGGTCCCTCAGCCGCTCCCAGAACCCCTGGGCTCCAGACCCTTCCCCAGCTCCGTTCCCCTTCTCTGGATGCGCTCCAGCTCCTCAGTGTCTTCTTCAAAAGGAGCCACGTGCGCTCCTCTCTAGCGCTTCCTGCACAGCTGAGGTGAGGGCAGGAGCCTGCAGAGGCCGCTCAGAGCAGCTGGAGGATGGAGCTTGCTTGTTCGGGTTTCTAGTTCCGCTACAGCTTTTTTTGTATGACTGCGCAGTTGCTCCATTTCCCTGGCAGTGGGGAAAGCGTCCTGTCCTTATAAGAGAAAGAACGGTTGTACGGCTCTTGTACTTTGTGACTCTAAGCACACAAGTAGGTTTTAGCTTACACTAAAAGAAATGACAGGAAAAAACACGATGATTCATGACGTACCAATGCGTGGTGCAGTTAACTCTGCCTTAAGCAGATCTCCTGAATTCACCAATTATATATATTTTTTGTGAACTGAATTGGTGCAGACATCAGAATTTATTTCAACTCAATATATTTTTGCACGAATCCGATGAACTGAGAATTTCTTTTTTTAGAAGAATTCCCTCTATGGAAGATGGTGACATCATAAAACAGGCACCAGGAAAGCTTGGGAGAGAGGGAAACAGAGTGAGTGAAACTAAGGGCATGTGAAGAACAGTCCCTATCCAGCAACAGCAGCAAAACAGTTTCAATTTTCTGGATTATTAATTCAAATTCACACGCACATGCCAGTTAAAATTAAAGGCCTTTTTTTACTGCTCTGGTTTAAATTAAAGATTATATTCTGCTCCACAAGTCTGAATTAAATAGCTTATTTTGCACACCAAGCTCTCATTTTAAAGCTAATAAAGAAAAGACATAGCGTGTACGTGCAAGCCCGAGACAGGAAGGGTCTAAATTACTACACCTGTTTCACTTGGGAGCGACTTTATTAGTGGTACAGAACTTGGCTCGCGCTTTGGCAGTCAGCAGCACATTTAGAACAAGCATTTCTTTGTTTTGACAGAAAGGCTGCGGTAAATGAATGACGTTTGAGCGAGGTGTGAAATGTGAAGGTACAAAATTAACTGGTAAGATAATTACTGTTCTAATTCTGCATAAACAAGCGTTTTGAAAATCGTTAATAGTTCAGGGAAATAATGTTAGTGATTAAATAAGGTGGTTTGCATCACTGAGCACAACTAAGCTGCTTTAATTACATTTGAAAGCAAGGGAAAGCAGCTAATTAAAATTAGCACAGGGTTCCTGAATGACCAGCATTGCATTGTTGCCCTAACCTGTTTAATTGCTTGTTTATTAATAATATGTCTTTATTTTCCCCTCTTCTGCATTTAACAAAATTATTAAAGAAGCTAAAACATGTAAAGAGAATCTGCCTGTGCACTTAGGAGGTAACACAGGGAATCACTCACCAGGCAAGCCAACAGAATTCCAAAGTCATAACTTCCCTTCCTATTAATACCGTTTGCTCCCCGAGAGCCGTTCCTGTGTCAATCACGCCCAGGGACAAGAAAAACGGGCTTTGGCACCACTGCTGAATCGCAGCACTTTGAAGCCGCTTTAGTTTTAAACTCTCTTGAATACTAAATTGTTAGCGAAAATATAGGTAATAAATCTGGGAGTAATCAATAATAAATTATGGAAAACACAGGCAAAAATATCATCTAAATTAAAAGGAAGCTTTTTAGCGTCTCAGCCTTTTTTTTAGCAAAACTTGTGCTGAGCGGACTGGCTGCAGTAGGTAGGTCTGGGCTCACAAGAGGCAAAGCCCAGTATTCCAGAGAATTTGTCCTTCAGTTGAGGACTATCTGTAGCAAACATCTGACTTTCTCCCCCTACGCCCTCATGAGCTGTTTTAAGTTTCACTTTATTAGCATAAAACCATAGGAAATAGTGGGGACGGGTGTTAATCCACACACTTTAAACAAATATACGGTATAATACAATGAAGACAACTAAAAATAGAGTAAAATGCTAATTTATTTTTTTATATTTAGGTATAATCAAGTCAAGTTAAAGCAGACACGATGTTTTCCACATTGATTTAGTATTTATACTGTATCTCTGATGTGAAAGGCTCGGATGCATAATAATTTACATACATATACATTTTAAACAGTAAAAATTCATAAAAATTTGAAGTTCTATAGGGAAAGGTAGCAGAGCCCTAAGAAAGCAGGTTAAATCATGGGAATTATGCTTACGGAACTGATAAGCAATTAAAACCAGAAGTTAATTTTAACTTCATGAATAGCAGAGAATATTCAGCAGCCAGTGCATACGCTGTTTTCTAGAGGCATGTTAGGAACAAAGAGGAGGATTCTGCTCTGTGGAAAGAAAAGTCCAAGGCGCAGGTCTCGGTGGGAATGTTCTGCTTCAAGCGTACCCACAATATCCAATCAACATGTTGAACCACAGAATAGAACAGAAACCACTCTGAAAGTTGTAGAGGGATCGGATTGGCGCTGTTCAAGCAGTTATTGTATTTGACACCCAAAGCAGAGGAAGTGGTGGAGTCTCCATCCCTGGAGGCCTTCAAAAACTGTGTAGGTGTGGTGCTTCAGGACATTGTTTAGTAGGCATGGTGTTTTTGTGATGATGGCTGGACTGGATGACCTCAGAGTTCTTTTCCAACCTTAATGATTCCACAATTCTATGATTACATAAATAGTGGAACTCTTCGAGTACTTAAAAACAGGTGTCCTTAACTTTTTGAAAGCAAACAGCTGAGGACAGCAAGTGGAGAGAAGCAGGAAGAAAAGAAACAAGAATGGGGAAAGCAAACCCCATGAGATGAAAGAGATGACCTAATTAAGTCTATTAAGTCTTACAAAGAATCTTTAGTAGCATCTCATTGCTGTAACAACCATCTTGCATCGTCAAAGGGATAGTGACAACTTCTGTAGTAATCAGTGTGGTGTGTAATTAATGATGGCGTTGCTTTGTGCTCTAGCAATGGATAAACAAAAGTTTGGTATTCTTTTCTAATTACAAGGTTCCTTGGCCTTCTGTCAGGTCACGGTCATTGCAATTATGACTAAAACCTTTCATTAACCTTTCCATGATCTGTTTCCTCAGTTAATATCTGTAAAACTGTAAAAGCCGCAAAAAAGCCGTGGTACGAAGGACAGACTGGCAAAATGATCCAACGTGATTCTTAAAAGTGATGTAAGTTACTACTGTTCTTTTGTTTTCCTATTCCCACTTCTACTCATGTAGGGCTCTGGTAAATGTGTTCTGGTGGATTTCAGTTGCTGTTGTTTAAGATATTAAAGAATTAATAATGAGTTTACTAACAGGCTGGGAGAGTTGGGGTGGTTCCGCCTGGAGAAGAGAAGGCTCCAGGGAGACCTTAGAGCAGCTTTCCAGGACTGAAAGGGGCTCCAGGAAAGTTGGGGAGGGACTTTTTACAAGTCCTGTTGTGCCACCGTGTCTCTGCTGTGAGGAGGTAACCTCGCATGAGTGGCAGCAGTAGCATCTTAGACTTGCACCTGCATCTACCAGAGCCTTACTGGAGTTCACCGCTCTCCACCCAAACCACACCTTGCCCATCTGCTCCTGAGAGCACATTTTCTCCTCCCTGACACGCTGTGCTTCAGTCTGAGGTTTTTGAATGTTGATGTGAGATGAATGGTGGATCAAACTGGAAGATGACTTTTCTTTCATGTCTGTTCTTCTAACTCCAGTTTAACATGGAGAAGTTCTCTGCCGTGGGATGTCTGTTTTACTAAAATATCTAAATGTGCCAAAATATTGGAGCAGTTTAACCCTGAAATACCCTGGAGTTGGAGTTGTAAGAGCTCTTAAGTCTGTTGTATAGCCTCACTCCCTCGCCCAAAGCACGGAGCGAGCAGTGAGTCGAACGAGTCTCAAACATCCCAATGTAACCCTGTTACTGCTGCCCGCGGCTGCCCTTCTTTTCTCCCTCTGCAAACCTGGGCAGCTCTGTTCCCTTTTATCCTCAGTAAGGACAGCAGAACACGCTACAGAAAAAAAGCAGGGTCTTCAGAGGATAATTTATTCCTCTGACATGTGCTAGCACTATAAATATTTTGCAGTTGAATTTTATTGATACGCAGAAAGGGCAAATCCTAAAATGTGATGAGACCCTGCAGGAGGTTCAACTGCTCAGATGTTTGCTTACAGCGTAATAGAGTCAGAGAAATAAATACTTGAAGTATGAAGGTGTGAGTTCCTCTGCTCTAGTGCCAGGCTGACTGTTGGCTTTTAGTGAGGTGAGGGAACTACAACGCTTCAGCATCTCTTGGGAACTGCCGTGTGGCGCAGTGTAAGTGCTGGTTTGATTGTACTTTCTGTATTTATACTGACATTTTAGACTATCAGAATGAAAAAAATGCATAACTAGCTCCTATATTTATAAACAATTAAGGATACTAATTTGTGTGGCATCTAAAATACCCTGCCTTTCTTTAGCATTAATGAAGAACATGATCGTCTTGTAGAACATCCCAACAGGGGAGTCACAACAGCTTCTTGGTAGCGAGTGCTCGCAGTGAGCATGATCTGATTAACCGTGGCATTTCCCTGCGTTATGGCAGCCGCGTTAAAGGAATGTGTTGAGGGAGTTTAATTGATAAAGCTGCCATTTCTCTTGCCCCTTTGCTTCATCATGGTCACTGCAATCATGACTGAAACCTTTCATTAACCTTTCTCTATTTAATTCAATCTTTTGAGCTAATAGCATTAGAACATGAGATCTACAGGATGTGTGTGCCATTTAATGCAGCGAGGTGCCTCACCTCCCTGCTCGCTGGGCTTGGGAAGCAGGACAATGCTTACGGCCGCGATAAAAGCGTGTTTTGAGGGCATGGTTTCAATCACGCGGGAGAGGTGGGCTGGTGATGTAAGACAGTCCTGGAGTTTTCTGGCCTTTTACAATACAGATGGGCACTGCTGAGCTGGCTGAGTTTTGTGCTGATGTGGGGTGTATAATTAGCGAAGCGTTGTGCCAGAAATGCTAAGGCTAGGTGAGAGGTATAGTAATTGGTTGGAGCACACAACATCACAAAGAGGTGGAGAAGCTGGTGCTGATGGGGTGAGTAACTGCATCATCCTAACAGCTGATGCAAACCACCTACCAAAGGCAGGCTCTCTGCAGCCAGTCTGGGAGTACCTGGAGTCCTGTGTCCAGTTCTGGAGTCCTCAGCACAGGGAGGACTCGGAGCTGTTAGAGGCCACAGAAGTGATCCAAGGACTGGAGCTCCTTTGCTATGAGGACAGGCTGAGAGAGTTGGGGTTGCTCAGCCTGGAGAAGAGAAGGCTCCAGGGAGACCTTAGAGCAGCTTCCAGGACTGAAAGGGGCTCCAGGAAAGCTGGGGAGGGACTCTTGATCAGGGAGGGCAGGGATATGGCAAGGGGGAGCGGTTTGAAACTGAAAGAGGGGAGATTTGAGATGAGATCTTCACAGAATCACAGAATCTTAGAGAAAAATGTTTTCCTGTGAGGGTGGGGAGACCCTGGCCCAGGTTCCCAGAGCAGTGGTGGCTGCCCCATCCCTGGAGGGGTTCAAGGCCAGGCTGGATGGGGCTTGGAGCCCCTGATCCAGTGGGAGGTGTCCCTGCCCAGGGCAGGGGGTGGAACTGGATGGGCTTTCAGGTCTGTTCCAATTCAAACCATCCCATGATAAGTGGTGGGCTCTAATGTGAAAAAACATGTGAAGCCCTGATGGTTTTGATGAGTTTTTGGTTAATGGATGGGAGCACACTTAAAGCACAGGAACAGCAAGACACGTGGACTGATTTCCTTACCGGAATCTGGTAGATAATTTCTGTTTTAAAGCTAGAGTTCTGTTTTGTGTATTCTGGCTGTTCACAGTGTGTATCTGAGTGGGGCTCAGTGTTTTCACTTTAGTGTTTTCTCTCTAGTTTAGTGCCTCATCCTACCCTTTGGAAGGTGTTGGTCAAGCTCCTGTAGTATCACACAGTTATTAGTGTTGTTTCAGTGCTGTACTGAGTTGTTTTAATTAACATCTCAAATGTCAAATAATGCTGTTTGTGATGGTTAATTTATGTCGCTCTCTGCTACCAGTGAATTCTTGTGGATTCTCTCCTTGTTCCTCCAGCACAAACAGACACATAGTTTCCTAGCACAGAGCTCTGATGGCATGGGCTGGACGTGTCTGTTCTGAAATCACCTGGCTTTGGGCCTGTAAGGAGGACCTTTAACATCGTTATTTGTGTTTAATTTTACATAGCATTGAAACGTTACCTTGCCCTAAGCTGTGGAAGACACTGACATCCTTTCCAGTCGCCAGTTTTCAGCACCCTGTCCTTGAATTCGTAATCCTCAAATACCAAGCTTGGAAATCTGCTTCTGGCAGAACAAGATCTCTGCATCTTTGGGGTCACATTCCAGGCTTTGTTTAGTTGCAAGTTCTGTTTGGATTTATCTTCAGTGTGTCTACTTGAATATTCACAAAATCATCAGCTAGTCTAATTTGTTTTTTTTTAAAGTCATGTGAAAGACTGATTTGCTTTGACAGGTGGATCAGAAACAGAATTGGAGCTGTTTTATCTGGACCTAATTAAACAGCCTTCATTACTGGCAGGTACGTGTTGTGATGAGTAGAAATTAGCTTGATTGGAATTAAAACTCAAAATATAAGGCAATGGATTGACTTGTTTTTTAAAAATATGTGTTTTAAAAATATATCTGTGAAGCACATTTTGAAATGTGGCAAATTCACATCTAAATCTGAAATAGCGCATCGTGCCCAGGTCCACTTCATATTTTCTGGTAGCAGCTCTTATCACAGGCATTCGTCAGGGTATCGCTGGCACTTACAGCGCGGCATCCGCTAGGGCCGAGGTACCAGACTTCAATAAAACATTAACAACAGGCCTTTGTTAACTCTTGCAGGCACCGAATCCTGCACTGTTTTGTGTGGTGTGTTTGGGGTGAGCTTCAGCCACACGGTGAGGCCAGCGTGAGGCAGATCATAGAATCACAGGTCACAGAGTCACAGAATCAATCACAGAATCGGAGAATGCTTTGGGTTGGAAGGGACCTTCACAGGTCATCCAGTCCAAGTGCCCTGCAGGGACAGGGACATCTTTAACCAGGTCAGCACATCATTCACCTAGATGCAATGCTGATGCCCTCAAAGAGGGGTTTAGCAGGTCTTCACGTATCGTGCGTATGTTGTTCCTCTTGTACCTTCACAGAGCCTGGTTATTGCCAGCTGGTAAAATAAACTCTGTGTCTGTTGAATGAAGGGAACATTTCTCTCCCTGCCCATTGCCGCTCCAGCCTGTGGAATAGATGTCACACCTCCTCCTGTCACCTGAATGGCACGCTCAAGTCATTAAATCCTTTGATAAGTTCTGCCTGTCCTATTTGTCTCCTGTGATGAAACCAGGCATAACTTTTCAGTAGAGTCTGCCAATGACTCTGACTGCTCACCCAGTCCAAATACACTGGGGATTTCAACACCTCCGTTAAAAAACATGAGTGTGTACATATAAATCCACACTGCTGAGATACTGGAGTGCATAGCGCACTGTAAAGCACTTTGGTATCATAGTTTTCTATGTTTGTTCTGATTATGGAGTGTTATGGGTAGGGCATCTTGGAAGAGGTTTTTCAGAGCAATTGGAACATTGTTCTGAGTGAGTCTTAAAGATCTGGTTCAGCAGTGTTTGGTGTGGCTATGGTGTAGCTGTGAACAGGAGCGTACTGTGGGGAGGAGAGTGTCATAGGGAACTAGGCAACCAAATAAATATAGCTTTCTTTTGAATGAAAAATAATAGTAGAGTAATGTTAACTATGCTAGATGGAAATATCTTGTGGTTATCTCAGTTTTATGGACCCCAAATGTTGCAAAGCAGGTTAAAAGTGCTGTTTCTGAGATGTTTTTTGCATTCTTCCCTATAGATAGATGTGTATGAGAAAGGCAGCTCCTTGGGACAGGGCATCTGAGGAAGTTCAAGCTATTCTGGTTGTTGTCAACACTAACACAGGAACAGAATATTCTCCCTTTCGGTCTCAGATGGTGGCAGACAAGTAAGGACCGTGCTTTGCTAATTATACCCTTTACACTGGGTCATGCAGGGGGATGCAGCACTCATGCCACTCACGTGGACGAGAAAGATAATCTGTCCTTCTGAAGGTCAAAAATACATATATGCAAACCCTTAGGGTGTCTTCAGCTAAGAAGAGGCATTAAACATGTCCACAGAATTAAGAGACTAACTATGAGTCCGTAGTGCAGTTTTGCTGGATAAAATGAGGCCCATTCCACCAGTCCAGGGTGTAGCTGTTCCCACTTTAACAGAGCATGCAGTTAAACTTTGAATTTCCAAAACATGTCTCATTAGAATTGCCAGGATGACAGTGCATGATAATCCACCAGATTACATTCTAAATCAGACACAAGAACAGCTGAAAGGTAGCCATAAATGTCTCCTACTTTCGCAGGCAATGCCTGCACTAACAGGAGAGCCCCCAGAGAGCTGGACTTTCTGCTGTCTTTTGCACTTCTCCCCCAAGGATTCTTCCTTGTCAGAGGTGAGTGTACGTCTCAGGCACTTCCAAGCTGTCGGGGAGGTCCTGCTAATAGAGGCGTTTCTCTGCATAACTTCTCATGCGTGAAAGAGGGACAAAAGATCTCTGTAGGGCTGTCTGTAGGACAATGTATAAACTGCAGACTGTTTCCCCTCGGAGAACTTTCCTACTGGGAAAGTGCAGCAACTGCCATCAGGAGCAATTATCTGTGGATAAAGTATTGCTTCAGAACATGTTTCTGGAAGTAAATCAGAAATGCAAGGCTAAAGCCCTGTCACAAATGCCAGCTGAGAGTCGGCAGTGCAGTCCTGAGATGGGCCCATCTAGGTGAGAGCCTTGGGTTGGGGTTTTGTTGCCAGATGGTTTTGGCTGGATGACGGAGGGACTTGGAGTTGTCAGTGCGGCTCCAGTCTCTACTGATATCCATGGGCGTGACACCTGCTTGCTTTGAGATCTGCACGTAGGCCCTAACTATCAGTATTTTCACATGCTGATGTTGAGAAGCAGCAGTGCCTACTCTGGAATGCAAATTTTTCCATATTTTATTGGAAACTTAAAGTGCTTCCACGTGCCTGCTGGGGTGTGAAGAAAGGTGTTTCACATCATGTGTTGCAGGGTTGGCTTAGGAGCCTTGTCTTGGTGCAGTCACAGCCGTGTGCTTGCAAAACCACCATCGTTAATTGTATTTTACGCACCGGGCAGTGCCTGTGGGCCTGGTGCAGCAGTGGTTTGTGCACTCATTAACAGGGGATTCATTTAGAAGGGGAAGGGAGACAAACCAACAAAGGCTGCTTATGGTGTGAGTTCATCCCTCCCATGTCTCTTTTTGTGTATGCATTTGGCTGCCCGTGCCGGGCTGTGATCAATGTGCAGACCAGGAAAACAGACAAAAACAGCTGAAAAAGCAACCTTGTGCCTCTTTAAGAAAAAGGGAAAACTTTTCCAATTGATTTAGTGCTTCATAAATTAGCCTGGGGACAGCTTTAAATTGTGCTCTTATTATGCATACAGGATTCTACTCATCTAATAATTTTGCTATTCAATAAAAAAAAAAAAGTGTTTTGAATAGCAACCAAACATGCCATAAAAATACAGCATCCACACTCCACACAGTGAAAATGTAAATGAATGGGTTGAAAATGTCCCCAGTATGATTTCTCTCTTGTTGACTTTCCAATTTAATTTTTCATGGGGAAAAAGATGTACTGGGAAATAGAATGCATGATCTACAAGTAGGAGTTTAGGAGAGTCATTATATACCCATTAGTTATGTGCATTTATTAAATCTGTCTAGTAAAATTAAGGGAGCTAAAATTTTATGTATTTATTTCTATCTGGTGTACCCAGTGTGTCTCGTGTGCCAGTCAGTGTTCAGCGTCAGTGATTAACTGAGTCAGAGAGAAGAAGCCGTGAGCTGGGGAGGGTCTAACCCCTGCAGAAACCCTCCTGAGGTTCCATCGCTGTGGTCCCTGGGTGAGTTTGGGATACTATCCATTTTTGTTTAAACATCAAAGTCTTTTATGCCTGTCTTTCAAAACCTATAGGAAATATAAACAGCTGCTTCCTCAGCATTTGGATCCAAGCTCTCGGAAATCCTTCAGGCTCTCCTGGAAAGGGACACTGAATCTGGCTGTAATTACGGGGTTTGGCCAGTGCACAGTCCTGAGAGCCTTTACTATGGCTGTAAGACCAGTTATTCATCCCCTAAGGCCCTGGTGGTGAGAATATTTATTGACTTAGATACTATCTTAATCAAAGCAAAGCCAGAAGAGCTCCTCAGACTGCGTATCTTGGCCTGAGTCTCTGCAGTAAGGGCCCTAGGGTTTTTAATAAGTACCCAAGCCCCTCTTACATTAACCAATTCTCCCAGGTTAGCCTCGCCGATATTCATAGGAGATGCCAGGATTTGCATCTTAAATTTTGGTCAGAAAAGGAATACAAACAGTATCAGTAATAGCTGTTTATTTTATCCCGTTCCCATAGGAAAGGGGACTGGGGACTTTGCCTAACACTGCTCTCTGCTTTCAGCCTGTCTGCTCTCTATTACAGTAGCATCCAAATGTGATTAATGAGCACAAGGAGAGGGAGAGCAACGGGCAAGTAAGGATTTGCTTGTCGCACACCACCTGGGTCACTCCGGCACCGTGGAATTTAAACTCAGTGGGGTTACAGCTAAATTTTATTATAAAAGAAAGCTCCAAAGATCCTGGGTATGGATGCCTCGGTCTTGCCTCGGCCGTCTGTGTAAGGATTTGGTTAAAGGGCTCTCTGAGCATGACTCTGAATGACCCACAGTTGAGAAAGAAAGATCCAGAGAGGGGCAGCTTCCAGGGCCTTGTCCGTGCAGGCTGGGAAGAACCCAATGGAGGTGGCCATGCAGATAGAGGCTGATGCTAAAGCAGGACACATTCCTCAAATGTTTCACACATTCCAGGGGAATGAAGCGTTTGGAGTCGTTCTGGCGTGTGTTGTCAGCAGCAGCGAGGGTCTGGGTCGGAACCCCAAAGATTCCTCTGGAAATTAGGTAACCTGTCAGTCTGAACCTCCTCCAAATACATGAGGTAAAATAAAATACTTTTGCTGCCTTCCTGTCCGGGGCCATGGTCGCAGTCCTGCAAGCACAGGACAGAGGGGACACAATCTTGTAAAAGGATATTTGAAAGAAAGAAACATGTTTTGGCAGTCACAGCCTTAGTTTATATGAATAGTAGGGTTAGAACTTACCCCTCAGTCGTAGAAGTGTGTTCTTTAGTCTTTTTAACGGTTTTGAGGGCTGCCTCTATAGACTGAAAGTGGCAAATGATGGACAAACGGTTGTTGATACCCTGTTTCCTGCACACTTTGTGATTCCCTTTCGTGCATTCCTGGTACAGTTTATCTGTAGGATTTTAATGAAAATACAGCTACCTGTATGCATTAGGTTTACAGTGGTATTTTTTTGGATATGGGATAAAAAACCCATTAGGAGTGTTTTCCAGAGGGAATTGACTACTTAGCAAACAAAGTTAGAACAGGAAGGTCTCATGTCATTGCTCTGACACCCGACTCATTGCTGGGATCCCTTTTCCCTGGTGTAACAGGAATCAGGGGATACCAAATGCTTTTTCGAGTCTTACATAAATTACTTCATATCTAGTGACATGACCTCCTGAAGCAGCAGGTGGAGCTGCAAAGGGTCATGGAGCTCTTACTTATTTTTCTCTGCCAGGGCATCAGAATTAACTCCTCTAAAACTCAATAAAAAGCAGGTAATGAAAAAAAAAACAAACAAAAAACCAAGGGAAAGGTATGAATTTCTGCAGTTGAAAGAGTAAACCCCAACAGATAGCAGTGAATTTTACTTTTTCTGAATGTGTAGAATGCAATTACATCTTTTGATTATAGAAACCCAAAGGAGGTTCTCTGGGCAGGCATGATGTGAGATCCCTGTGGTGTGAGCCCTGTGTTCAGAGTGTGAGGTGCACCAGAGCAGCATTGAGGTACTTGGAAGAGGCCAAACTCTTCTGGCAGAGCATTTTATGCTTTTCAGTCACGGGCTAACACATAGTGACTCCCAAGGCACAATGAATATTAGCTCGGTTTGCTGCAGTTCAGCGGATTAGTTCAGAGAGACTACAGAACTTCTCATGTGATGGCTTGAACGTCTGCCTGGGTAGATGTGACATTACTGAACTAAAAAGTAACCTCTTTCTGTCAATTTGGTGCAAGTACAGCCCAAAATTCCCTTTCCTGTAATACATCCCATTGAAATAATAGAGCCGAATGAATAACAAGTCCACCTCCAGTGCCACAGGTAATTAATTTGCATCCCAAATACCTGACTAAGTCTTTGCGGGTAATTGGTTGGTGGGTAATCTGCCTATTAATTTCTTCGTTTCTAGCCAGTCTCTAGTTAATAATCAATAGTCCTCTTTTCTAATGAAGAAATGGCCTTGACATCTTGGCCTTTGTGCAGTGTTACAATCACATTGATCGTTATCATTATCATATGCCCTTGATGTACTGTATAAGGGCACGGGGATGGGTCTTACAGTACAGGAGCTCTTAAGAAGCTTGGATAAATAATTGCGATTAGGCAAAGAAGTGTCTGAAGATTTCTGGGCAGAGATGCGTGGGAGGGAATTAATAACATGTTGTCTATGAGTTCTATCTCCAAATCCAAATAGAAGTGATCTCCCCAAAGACATACGGAGGGTGTACAGACATGTGAAAGCACTTTGTATTGCTGGAGACAGGTTATGTTCCTCCTCCTGCTACTGGACATCTCCAAAGAAAAGCTCTTCTTGCTTGGGTGCTCCCACTGGTTTCTCCTTGCTGTGAGGAGGGTGAGCCCTTACCGGTTTCAGCCTGTGGGTAACGCATTGCTATAAGAGCTCAGTTTTCATGTTGTTCTTCTCTTTTCTGTTAGTCCCCTTCACTGTGAGCGGAGCCCCAGAACTTTTATCTATTGCAGGAGCTTCTTTTTTCCCAGAGAGAAATCAAAATATTAATTGTGTCCTCTTGGACTCTTTAAGTTGAACTTGAGGACCATTTTTTATCAGTGACACGCTTCAGACCAGAGATGTTCTATACTTGGATCTTTTGACTATGGTCCAATGTCTAATTTCAAAAATAATGGTATTGCAGATCTTATTTTACTATTCTTCCATGATAATAAGATTCTTTTCTGCTTCCACAATTTATACTGTGCTATTAAATAAGGAAAAGCTTTTGTACAGTAGGTGTAAAATTCTATCACTGCCAAGCCATTACTTAAAAAAGAAAAAAGTCAGGGGTCCTGTGCTAAGATTAAAAATCAGAAAATACTCAAATGCACAGGGTCTACTGCAAAGTGATGGTACCCACTGGCAAGCAGAAATCCTGACTCTGTTTGGTGTCGCAGACTTGGCGATGCTTGAAATTTGTGTGTTTTGAATGTCAGTCTCAAAAGCAAGGGTTCTGGAAATGGCATTGAAACAAGGACTGCTGAGTTTGTTAAAACAGGTTTTGGGCAGTCATCCCTTTGTTCAGGAACATAAAGACGATCTCCAAGCGCCACTGGGGGCCTGGGGAGTCAAACAAGCTGATGCTTTGAGAGATCCCCAAACCAAGGGGTAACACCTTAAATTTACGTTCAGTAATTTCTGTGTGTATTTAACGTACAGCTTGCCGCTTAAAAATATTGCAGTGGTTTTTCTTGAGCCTGCATGAGAACATCTTGTGTGTGGGCTGTGTGAGCTAGCTGGAGTCTGCCTTTCTCTCCATGTACGCCCGGCTCCCCTGCAAGGAAGATGCACTCCTCTACAGGCTGTCCTGAGAGGGACAGATCCCTACATCATTGCCATCCCATTAGTTTAAGACCTAAATACTCATTTTTTTGCTGTGAAATGTTTTGCTGTGAGGGTGGGGAGGCCCTGGCCCAGGTTGCCCAGAGCAGTGGGGGCTGCCCCATCCCTGGAGGGGTTCAAGGCCAGGTTGGATGGGGCTTGGAGCCCCTGATCCAGTGGGAGGTGTCCCTGCCCAGGGCAGGGGTGGGACTGGGGGGGCTTTGAGGTCCCTTCCCAGCCAAAACTTTCTGTGATCTGATGATTTTAATGATTCAGTTGATAGTTCAAAGTATTGTATAAAAGTTTGCAGACTTGGAAGGTGTTTAATGTTAAAGCTTAAGACACTTGAACTTCTTCCTTCAAGCACCATTTTGATTTTCCAAAGTGAGTAAATAATGGGTCTCTTAGCAGTTTCTTTTGACCATTCTCATTCCTATTTTTTAAGCGGAGTGTGAGCAGCTATTATTGTCTTTATGAATATTTGGCACTGCGTGGCCTTGCTTTGCAGTCGTGTCTGCTCAAAGAACATCTGTTGAACAAAGGACCTGGGCTCAGGGCATGGACCTTATCCTGCATCAGCTAAAGGATGTGAGCCTTGTCACTTCTTGTCTTATTTCCTTTAAGAAAATCATGTGGTTTGGCTTTAGGGGGTGGTGGCGGTGACTCACCCGTGTGCCTGGAGGCAGGTGGCCATCTCCAAGCAGCTCCTATCCCTGGTAAAAACAGGAGTTCCAGGGAAGGTGCTGTGGGGCTGGGTGTTTGGCTCCATGAAACGCTCACTCGCTGGGCTGCTCCAAAGTCAATATTTTTACAAATACATTATTTACTGCAGGGGAGGCTTTCGGCGGCGCAGGCAGATGAATGCGCGTGCGGTGGGAGCTTTATGGCCACTGCAGACCCAACTGTCATTCCTCCGGTACTTCCTGTCAGTCCGACTCAACTCTGTCATCCTTCAACCCGGTTTAAATTAACAGGTAATTTGTAAATGTCACTTCAGGTTAGGCCGCTCATTTTGTTTCTACTCTACCAATGCAAAGTCTGGGACTAATTTTTCTTGTCTTCTTTTAATAGGATTTTCATTTATAAATAGAATTATGTTCTGAAAATAAATTACAGTAAGTGATGCACAGAACTGGTCGCAGCAGCACTTTCATAGAATTTCAAGCACCTACATCAGAAGAGATTAATAAAAACACTTCAAAGGCTAAATTCTATTTAAGCAGAAGACAGCTTTTGGTTAATATTTAATCTGAGTAACTGAGATCTTGGTTGAAAATATAATTTTTTAATATCTAAATTAATTTGCAAAACAAAACCATTAATTTTGCCTGAGAGCTTTCATAGTGCAGAAGTTTTGGTAATTTATTTGGGGAAAAAAAAGTTAAAAGTGTGATTCTGTAGCAAAAGTCCCTATTTTAATATGGCATTTATTTCTAATGCATTATACTATATTTGATAGCGATGCTGCTTTAAGTCTGTACTTTTTAATGATTGCTAATGCGCTGCATTGAATGAGAATCAGACTCTTGAGTTTGTAAAAGAGATTGCTTTTAGGTTCAGTATTAACCAATAAACGTTGCCCATTTGTTAAAGCTGGGAGACAATGGAATCAAGTTCCATTTTGCTGTGATACCGGCTTGCAGGGTCGGAGCTGCTGTGATATCGTTCATGGACGAGGGGTTTGCAGTGGTGTAGGTGCAGCGTGTGCATCGATCACCCCATCGATCACCCCCATGGACATCTCCATGTCCATTTCATGCTCTTCTGCTGGCATCATGTCTGCTTCTTCTCTGCACACGCTTGCTCCTGTTACCTTATGTTTTCTCTCATTCTTTCTGTTAAAGCATTTACCTGGATTCTTGGGACTCTTTTTATTCTTGTTGATGATGTTTTTGATTTCTTCCAACGAGTCCCTTTCAATGTTCCCTCAGCATCCCTCAGATGGAGGTTTTCCCCGTGCACAGGGAAGTCGTAGCGAGGATTCTCCTCAGCGACTTAGTGAGCAGAAATTCAAGAGCCATAGCCAAAGGTTTTGGCGCTGGGCCACCAGCGATGAGTGATTACATTGGCTGCTGCTCTGGTAATTAACACAGCACAGGTATCTACAGGGGAGATAGCGATATAATGCGGTGTGAGTTAACTAACTCCCCGTTAAAGAGTTGGATCCTTCACGTTGGCTTCAGAACACTGAGCTTTAGGCACTCGGACAGCATCTCTGTTACTTAAAACCTCGTTCCTGGCTCCCAGTTAGACCTGTAGGCACGTCCTGAATGTATCGAGACTGTTACCGTAAAGGCTACTTCGTGTGGTTTAAAAATGACATTTTGGGTGACATTAGCAGTACCAGAGCCCAGTATTGAATACTGAAAAAGCAGTTTTCACTGTACATTCATACTGATCTATTATCAGAAGTGTAGCTTTTCTCAGTAAACATTAAAAGGTGTTACGTTATTCTGACTTAAATCAGCTTTAATGCAGGGAGAGCCCAGGACTTGAGAAGAGCAGCGATGAGTTGATTCCTGACTGAAGTCTCTCACCCCAGTTCACAATCAGTAGTAGGAATACATGTCTGGTTGGAATGTTATTTATTTTCTTGTACTTTAGTGGATTTTAGCTGTAAACGCAGCTTCAGTCCAATTTTCCACATAACTTACCTTAACGTGCTTTCACAGAATAGTCAGCTCAGATTTGTTCCATTTTCCCACTATAAAACATACAAAAGATTTTGAGGTGAAGCACAAGGAAGCTCTCTGTATGGCCTAACGTGAACCAGTGTAAGGGGTGTAAGAGACGGAGGAGACTGTCCTTGATGTGAAACAGCTGCTGGTGTTGATGACATTTGAGCTAAGACTCGGTTCGAGGAAGAGTCTGGAAGAGATAATATTCCGAGATGCTGCCAAAAAGGAATCCAATGTGAAATAAATGCCTGTCTGTCTGACCATCAAAATTAAAGCAGAGAAGTAGGAATTTATTGCCACCTGTCCCAGAGACAAATACAGGAGATGGATGTGTGCTGCTTTCTGCTGCACCACATGTGGACGAACACTCCTTGTCCACCACAGTTACTGCGAAAAGAACTGGTGCCACTTGCCCTGCTAAGAGTGAGTGTTCCTGTTAAACAAGGAGGGGTTTCAATACTGAAAAACCCCTCCACTTTTAAGACATTTTCTTTAATTGGTGGAGGATTTAATAAAAAAATCCAATACAAGGTTTTTTAAATATATTGCCTTCTTCAAAACGTAGCATTGAAAGACCCTCTGCAGAGTACTTTTAATGTACTTTTACAATTAAATAATCACTTGGAGATGCCTATGGTACCAAATTTAGCATGTTTTTCTCAGGGGCATGCAAATATAGATTGAAAAGGACAGGAAGTTGGTGTAGACAGGTATTCTCCCACAGCATCATCCCCTTAGGGAACTCGTGACACGTGAATGCTTGCAATAGGAGACAAAATTCGAGTTTAAATATTTCTTCTCTAGTCACAAAGGTGTAAAAATACCTGTCTTTGCTGGGCCATCCGTCTGCTTGCAAAACCCCCCCAGCCAGCGCCCTGGCTTTGCTTGTAGGAAAATTAGGTTTTAGCACTAGAAAACTTAGTGTAATTGTCTCTAGGTTCATTATGATGGCTCGATTTATTGTTCATTCCCATGAACTTCAGCCCAAGCCTTGCTGCTGCCCTCGGCAACCGCATCACACGTGTGCCAGCTGGCCCAGACAAAGCTGTCACCGTCACCCCGCGGAGGTGTGCTCTGCTTTGGGGTCCAGCAGGGCCGGAGGGAGCACACCCCAACAAATGTGGTGTTGAATAATACTCCGTAGCGAGGAGAGACAGCGTGAGGCATCTCAGAAGAACCCCAGATGAACAGATATTTTTAACCTTATTAGCTCTGTGCCTCAGCTTCCCACTTGTAAAATGGTTTACAATTAAATCAACCAAAGGGATGTTCTGAAAATAAATTCATTAATGTTTGAGAAATATCCGGATACTGAGCCACGAGGGTAATGGACTGTCCCACGAGTCAGTGAAAACTCTTTGTTCTGTGAAATACAGGGTGAAGAGAGCGTGCGCAGAGGAAGGTGGGGGCCCACCCTCAACAGTGAGGGTAACAAAAACACTGAGTACCTGCCCTGCTCCTCGTTCAGACACCGGCTGAGGTGAGTTCCCCGTGCAAAAATTCATAGTGCAAGCATAGCATTTTAAACTATATTGCAAATACTGAATTAAAAGGGGATGAATTAAGATTATAGGAGTCTTAATACTACCTTAATTGTTGCCACCTTTCTTCTTACACTCCTTAACTTTGTTTGAGTTTCTTTAATATAAGGGGAGGGTATAACATTTAATAATATAAGTTTGTTTATCTATATATGTGTATTTTTCAAAGTCAAGTTACCCACTGAAATTAACCCCACGAGGAGTCCTTGCAGCAATTCTGGGTATTGAAACAGCCAAAAAGAATTCTGAAGCAGCCTTTGAAAAACCTGAAGTCAAAAGGAGGGAGGAAATAAATAATCAGTGCTATGTGATCCTTGGAAGTGATTTTCAGTGTTTCACCTGGGAGCTCCAAGGTGGAGCAGCCCTCGCTGCAATGGGAGCTGCTGGCCCAAGCTCTCCTCGTCGCACCGGGTATTTGTACCAGACTGAATTTCTAAAGTACACTGGGTGCTCTTTACGGAGTGCTCACCAGGGGCTGTTTAGAGTGCTTCTCAAAATCTTCCCCTAGAAAAACTGCTTTTAAGAATATTTCTCCATGGGAAGGCTGGGCTGTATTAGCGGGGCCCCCTCGCCCCAGGAAAGGGGGGCAGGTACAATGGCTGTGGATTTTCTTATCTTATGGGTTTTCTTTCCATCAAGAAATGCTTCTACAGGCACAAGCTTTATAGCTACGTACTCTGGAGAAGGAAATTGGGTCCAAGAGCCATCCTCTGGCCCAGGAACCTCCATCCTTCGCTGGCAGCAGCCATAGGGTGGAAGGGGGAGCGTCCTTTTCAGGGGGCGGCGCAGCTGGGGCTTCCTAACCAAGTCTCGCATTCTCCCAGGATCGGTGGGGGAAGGCGACTGGCACGTCATAGTCATTTGTATGCCAACAAAGAGTATTCATTTTAAGTGGCTCCCCTCAGGGTCTCGACCTGGAAAACCTGCTCTTAAAGATAACCAGATTAATAAAGCAAGGGCATGAGCTGTTAGGAGGCAAATTATCTATCCATCTGATCCAGGTAGTTGCACTTAAATAGACATGAGAGGCAGCATTAAACAGAACCAACCCAAATTTCATTTATATCCTGGTGTCCCTGTGCGGGTTTTAAAGGCAATTAGGGAAGAAATGTATCGGCCTCTGTTTCTCACGTTTAGTTGTGTTGAGGCATGTCGTTTAAAGCAAGACGACTCCAACGTCATTCACATTGAGAGCTTTTTTTGCGGCAGCTACCTGTGAAAAATGTCACCTGCTTAAGAGAACTGCCACGGTTCAAGAGTAGAAATGGCATCGTGTGTTAGCCAGTTCCTTTAGGGAGCTTTCTGTTCAAAATTGTGGCTAGCCCACGCTCCAAAAATATAAACTCCTCGCTGGTCTGGTCTCCTGAAATGCAAGTACCTGGCTGGAAAGAACAACTTGTATCAGCTGGGCAGATGTAATTAAAGTTTTGGGCTTACTTCATACCCAGGTGGAGACTTTGAAAGACTTAAGAGAATTTAGTGCTAATCCAAACCTAGTATCTTCCACCCGACGGCGTGATGGGCAGCATGGAACTGTAATTGGAAGGGCATTGGAGGGGGACTCGGAGAGATTACAGAAGAGAGAGAAGAGAGGATTAGACAAGCAGAGGAATAAGAACGGCAACTTCGTGAAATTACCTAATGCGGTGCAGCCCTTGTGTCTTTATGATACCCAGGATCCTACACTTGTCAGACAGTGCAGTGCTGCGCACCTCTCAGCTCTGAGAGAGAAATCTGCATCGGAGAACGTGAGCTGCCAAAGCTTCACATGCGGGAGGAAGCCGCTTAGGAGGTAGGCAGCTCGGCTGGCAGTGCCTCCTGGTAATCCTGCCCTACATTAAATTGTCTCTCCTTATCTTCACATCTGCCAAAACAGGACAAGTGGCCAAACTTCAGGAGGCTCTTCCCCACATCACACAGCACACGGCCTCACGGTGTGAGGGTCCAGGGTCTGCCTGCACCCACAGAGCTTGCTTCATGTTCTGATAGACAGTTTGAAAGATTCCCTTTTCATGATGTAGCATCTTCTACTGCCTGGGAATTCTTCATTGCCACATCATACAACCGTTTATCCACCAAGTGCTCAGGAGCTACAGTTAGGGATCAAATCCAGCTGCAAGCATGCGCGTCCTCTTCATGACTTTGCCTCCATCTTCCTTTCCTATGGTTGCTTGCACATTATGTTTATCCCTTCTCTTCCCTCTCCCTGAGGAGTACCCGAGTGAGGTTTGGCACGCAGCAGGGTGCTGGTCTTCAGGAGCAGCCAGTGCCCACGGGGACAACAGGGAAAATCGAGGGAAACCAGATGAAATCCACTGTGACCACCTGAGATCCATGTCAGAAAAGGTAGATTTTTAAATTACAAGTCGTACTGCAAGGTGGAGAAAGGCAGTAATGACATCTGTTTCCCTCAGAGTGAAGGGTGGAACATGTTTTTCCAACTTTAACCTGTTCCAACCTAAATGATTCTGTATTTTTTTTTCTGATCTTATTATTATAAATTTAAAGGAGCAATTGCAGATGAAAAATGATATCACTCTAGTTGATCCAAGGAGGCAGATAGATACTTAAGTTCTTCTGCTAGCACCAACTGGGGAAGAAATTGAGACAGGTGATTCTGCAAAGTAATCTTGTTTGATGATCAAATCCTATTGTGCTTGCACATAGAGGCATCAGCCAGCCAGAAACAATCCCTTGTCCACATCAGCAAACCCAAGGAGAACACTCCAGGTTCTTGTAGATCAGACAAACTGACACTCACTTTCTTCTCATTGCTTCCACCCCTCCATCATGTTTTCCAGCAAGGTCCAACAAACTCATTCTTTTAGATCAGTGTCATTTCTGGAGTCATCTCTACCTTCTTTTGTTCAGCTGTGCTGTGGATCTTTTCAGTGTCCTAAGTGACTGTGAGCAGCCCAACACTAGGCATCCCCTTTTTCCTGACAACGTCCTACTTTTTTTTGCCTGCAAATGCTGCTGACGTTTCATGGATGTCGTTCTGTCCCACGTATGCCCTCAGTACACCTCAATTTACTTCACTTTTTTTTTAATCTCTTGGGATGACAGCACTCAAAGTTTGTCAGAAGAGACACAGCTTCCACCCCAATCCTATCTAAGAGCCCTGTGTTTAGGCTAGATTCCTAGGTCTGGAGTGGTGGCTGATTCCATCAATATTGTCACTTTGTACTATTGGCAATGACGTAATCGCTCGGCTAATTAAATTCCAGTAATATGCACTTACACGGCTGATCAGTATTAAAGCTATTCATTTTATATCATTTTAATCTTTAAAATGTTACAAAAGCTATTTGAAATGAGTGCCTTACTGTAAACGAACGGACAGAGACCACAGTCAATAAGCAAAGTGCTCATTCACCAAAGTGCTTTAGCGAGGTTGTATTTTGTTAAAGATTGTGAAGCTGGACATGGTGTTGAATTGGAGCCCATCAGCCGTTCCCCTCATTTATTTAGATTTGCTAAATGATCTGGAAAGAGGTTCAAATGCCAGCAAAAAGGGCTGGGCAGCAGGACTGCCAGCTCTTGGATGCCACTGAAGACAAAACACGGTGCGTCAGATCGTGTGACATGCCAGTTCCATCCTCGCCTTTGGCTTAGGGCGTCTACACTGAATTGGAAAGGGGAAGATTTAGATTAGACATTGGACAGAAATTCTTCACAATGAAGGTGGGGAGGCCCTGGCCCAGTTGCCCAGAGCAGGGGTGGCTGCCCCATCCCTGGAGGGGCTCAAGGCCAGGTTGGATGGGGCTTGGAGCCCCTGATCCAGTGGGAGGTGTCCCTGCCCAGGGCAGGGGTGGCACTGGATGGGCTTTGAGGTCTCTTGCAACCCAAACCATTCCATGATTTTGTAAAACACGTATTGGCCCCCAGCACGTAGCTTTTCAGGCTGTCTTTAGTAAACATGATCTTTGTTTCAAAGCAGGACACTGGAAGAACATCCAAATTACTTTGAAGCTTCAAGGATAATTTTTGTGTTCTATTTTAACAACGTGTTTTATCACTATAGCTTGCTTTAAATTTGCTTCAAATATTAAACAGAGCCTGGCTATAGTAGTTAGTAGAATTGTTTATGGGATCCAAATCAAGCTAAACGTCCAGAAAATTTTCTGCCAGAGATTCTGGTTAATGAAAGCACCATTTGTGATGCGCTAAAACATGTATACACATAGGTATTGCCCCATTTATCAGACATGAGAGCTAATTACCTCATCCACTGCTATATTTCTTCCATCCTCTGCATTTCAATTCCCAATATTAACACCTAGGTGGTCAAGCTGACCATCGAATAGCCTACATGAGCATGAATGCATTAAATAATTTAATGTTAGAGGAGTTTATTAAACTGCCACATTCTAATCAGCCTGCGTACCTGCTTTCATTAATCTTGTGCCGGTCCATGGTGCGTCTCTACAGCCGACGTGGAGTGTGCTAATGTTAATAGGAGCTCTTAACAAACAGGATCAGTTAATCAAGGAAAATTTACTATTAGCCACATGACCATGCATACTGAAATCCAATTACAATCAGGTTTAACCTCTTCATTACTTTATTCATCCAAATATTTGTGTTATCGCTTGTGATACTGAAATATTCCAAACTGAGACATGTTTATACTCATTTGAACAGGAATCACATCAACTCACTTTTAGTGAGAAGGGAGGCATTCTTTTTGCTAATCCGTGATTTATAATGTTGCGTGGGTTGTATTTATTGCCAAAAAGCAAGAAACCCAGTACCACTTTTTCTCATCCAAAACCTGCCTACAGGAAATAATTGCTGTATCGGGATGCTGAAAACTGAATGTCAGTGTTCTGGATTAATTCAGGTGGAATTCAGCACGTGGTAAATTGTCAGTTAGCACCTGTTAGAGCTGATAGAATTTAGAATATACAGGTGTTTTTAGCAGCTGAAGTGTTTTAAGTTCTTAAGCACTGTGTTTCTTTCTGATACCACTTGAAGCGTTTTATTTTATAACACTTGGCTATTTTCATTATATCTTGGACCGTGATAAGCAATTAAGCTCCATCAGTGGCCGTGATTCTCTGAGTCTGTTCAGAGAATGCGAGAGGTTGGAAGGGACCTCTGGAGACTTGGGGCTTGATAGGGAAAGGGTAACTGGAGATAGTTCCATTTAGAGATATTGATTCTTATTTATTTGATTTGATTTTACTTTGGAAATGTCCTCTTTCTGCATGCAGAGAGTTGTCGGTGCTCATTCAGAGCAGAGGAGGTCAAGCCCGTTTCTTCAATTCAGCATCGGCATGACGTTTGGGATGGAAGAGCAATGGGTTTTGAGCTGTAGTGGAGGGCAGAGTTCTAAACTACTTTAAATTGCTGAGATTGTCATTCACGTGGGAGTTGATTGGCTGGGAAAGGCTCTATCCCTGCGCCTCTGCGTCATGGTAAACGCTGTGGATTGGGTGATAGCAGTGGCGTTTGCTGACTTGTGGGTAGGGGCCAACCACCAGCCCTGGGGACACTGCTGAGCCCTGCGTTAGTCTTTGTCACCACAAGGACTTTGTCCTCATTCCTCTCCCTTCTGTTCTTTCTCACCTTCCTCCTTCTCCTCCACTCTGCAGTTTTAACTGAGCAACTTGTGCAAACGAGATAAACTTCTGTGATGGTTTCTTCCTCTGGAAAATCTGTTTGTTAAGAATGTGCATTTCATGCATCCTGGGGCATTCCAGTGCTGAAATATGTATTTTTTGTGAGCTAGGCTAGAAGCCAGCCCGGGATGGGATGGTAGAGCTGAGTCCAGGAAGGGAAATGGGCTGGGAAAGGCAGTTTTTATTTGCTTGTTCCCTCTCCTACTGTTCTAACACACTCTCTCTTTTCTCCTTTTGTCTTCTTTGTTGCTTAGATTTATTAGCTCCACATTGGTTTGAATTATCTTCCTTTCAATCCTATTATTCCATCTTTTGGCTTCTCTCAGTTTCTCTTTGTATTTCTGTTTCTCATTTTGCTACCTTACTCTTGGGCTGCTCTTCTTGAGCCACTGACACCTTTAATGCAGGGTGTGTTGAAGCACTTCTCTGAGGGTGTGTGAGTGTTCGAGGGTGTTTTACGTCTGTTTATGTCTGTTTGAATGGTTGGACTCGATGATCCTGTGGGTCTTAACCAACCTAGTGATTCTGTGATTCTCTGATTCTGTTCTGTGCAGACTTTTCTGTTACAAATAGGCCTTTTTATTTTTGCAGCTGCAGGTTACCAGTGCTTACTGCGCTTGATAGATGCACTCTGAGATCATCCATAAAGCTGGGACAATCAGCTGGCTGGTAAGGACAAGGACTGCTTCTCCCTAACCTATCCTAGATCTCGTAGCATCATTCTCGGTAGAGATGGTTCAGCTTCATCCTTGATGAAAACTAAAGAACCCGATCAATTCAGCATTTTATGTGCGCCAAAGCCCAGCTGAGTCTTCATGTTTGCCCTGTCACAGAAGCCACTTCTTGCTAAAGTGACAATTTTTAGGGTATGTGGTTGCCTTTGGAGTGGAGCGTGGTTTGCTGCAGCAGTCGCAGCTGACGGCATCGTGCTCAGGAGCGGTTGGTCGTGGGGCAGATGGTGCAGTTGTGGGTCACTGTGTAACTCGCAGGGGAGCTGCAGGATAAAGAGAATCTGACTGCTGTGATCAGGGTGCGGTGGCGGGGAGGAAGGCAGCGTTTCCTCAAACCTCCCCGCGATGTAGTTGTGCTGCTTGTTTGTTCAGCCCATCGAATACCCTAAATTATATCATATTTAGGGACTGTATTGGTACCTGATGCTCTGAACAAAGCCAAAACCGTTGTCAGAGATAAACAGAGCGAGAAATAACACAGCATAACTAGAGCAGGACCTGATTCTTCATTTGTAGAATATTCTTCCTCTGCTCTGCTTTACTCCCCAACTTCTGGTGCTTTCGACTGCAATTGCTGTATAAATCTGACCACAAAGGAGAGCGCTGATAACTTGCTAAATGTACAAATCCAGCCCGATAGAAGAATTTAATGCAATAGTATAGAACTCAAATATAATGTAGTTTGGAAATGTCATATGATAATCCTACCTAAACCCCTATTCATCAAAAGGCTTCTGCTGTCAGGTCATGATGATGCTTTGATTATTTTACATGTTATTTACACTGGATGGAGTTAGAAGGCACATTCTGTGCATGATTCCAGATGAAAAGTAATCCTTTAAAAGAGAGGGTGTCTTCTTTGTACAGATGTTAATTTTGATCATAGGGAAGGGGGGAAAGGGCTAATAAAATTGGTCAGGACATAACAGTATTTTGAAATCACTCTTAAAAAGCAAGTGGATGGATAACGTGGAAGTGTTTTTAAAAATTTAACATTGCATTAAAGTGGCTGCCTGAGTTCTGAGAGCGGGAATTTGTAAGCTAAAAGAGATATGACATTTGCTGTAATGAAATCAGTACGGCTGGGAAAAATCTCTGGAAGGGGCCTAGGCTGGAGAAAAGAAGGACAATTCAGCAAGATTTGTGGCATCATCTATCACGAAGCAATACTGAGCACATCGCAGGTGTTTAACGCTGGAAATGTGTGTTTGTCAGTGCGATGGAATAAACACAATCGAAACGGGGAGAGGGCGGAACCGAATGGGGGTCCTGGTGCTGTGGGTGCTGGGCCCTGTGCAAGCGGCCTGTGGGGGCAACTCAAGTAGGTATGATGTGATCGATGAAGGGACCTGGAGGAGGTCTAAGAGGTACAGGCAGAACCTACGAGCAGTGAATCCCACACACATTTTCACTTTGCTTCCCCAGCCCTGCGTTACATTGTAAAGAACACATTTTCCTTCCGCACCTCCCTCTGAGGAGCAGAGGATCTGTGTGGTCCTGGAGATTCCCTAGTGGGCCTCTCACCCGTGCTCTGTGGATTCTGTTGTTTTCTACAGGAAAACAAGACCTGATGGTGTAATTTCCCCCCACTTTAAAGCATCTCCCAAGATTCAATGTTCTCTTCTATCCTTGCCATACCAAGCAGGATCCTACCTGCTGGCTGATAAATATTGATGTTGTGCCACTGATGCTGACATTATCTTTTTCCATGAGGATCTGAAGTAAATGTTCTTTATGTAAAAGATTTTGCAATGTGTACATCGAGAAACAGTGGTAAATTAGAATCAGAAGCTTTTCCTTAGTTCTGTACAAGGTTCCAATGCTCTGCTGCCACATTTTACCACTAAAAAGTGTTTGCCACTAAATATTGATGCACTTTTATTCCTTTTTTATTATCACTTTTTCCGAATTTCCTACACACATCAAGTAGCAGAGAAAATAAAAAGGGACATAAACAGTTTTAGAGAAATACTGTGATAGGGAATTTACTGAAGGAGCTGGAAGGCCAGATTAAAACATTTCCCAGACCTGCTGAGAGCTTATCTTAAAACACGACCAAGATAATTGTTTTATTTTCCCCTACTGAAACATCTGGAATAGGTTCCTAGAAAGATAAGAAGTGCATGCACACAGTGCAGCTGCAGCACAGCGTTACCCTCCCACACGGCTTTTGGGTTAACGCGTTCCAGCTCCACCTGGCCAAACAGAGACGGGAATTCAGTGAAACATGTTTGAGCTCGAAAAAGTGTTCAATCTTTTGCTGTTCCCTACCCCTCCTCATGTGATTTGTCTCCCGCTTCTCTTTCTCAAGGGCTAAACGTTTCGGGGAATCACAGTTTGTAGTCAGCGGAGCAACCACAACAAAGCTCTGCTGGAAATGAAAACTCCATCCAGGCTCTTCTGCTTTCATCTGCAAATGAAACGCACGCTTGTGAGCTTCTATCTGCTGTCGTAGGCTGGTGTCTAAGGGAGCTGGGCGCCCGCTTAGAACCCTCAGCACGGCAACCCCATCTGAGGCGAGTTAGTTCCTTATTCCTTGTGATTATATGGCATTAGAAGTTAAAAGTGGTTTCACTGGGATAACTTATTTGAAGCTGAGCCTGCCATTAACGAGAATACACTCCGTTTTCTGCACTGCCTGTGATTTATGCACTGAAGATGTACATGCATGCAGCTTGAAAACATAGAAATACTTGTATTCAAAATAAATGATAATAGAGTTCAGATTAATGGCAAACTGAGATGCCAAGGAGGTGCTTTTCAGGCAGGAGGCTGTATCAAGCCTTTTTACAGCAGCGACCCAGAGCTGTCCATCCCAGACACATCTGGAAGCAGGAGAGGGGCGCTTTGCTGGGCAGTTCATGATCCACTCCAGGCACCCATTCTAGGAAAGGCATAGGAGAACAATGCACGGCTTGTAAAAACGTGCTTGTGAATTACTAACAAATGAGAAAAAAGGGAGAATTATTTGATTGTAGGGAATATAGGTGTGACACAGAGCGGTAACTCACAGCTTCTTGATGCTGCAAACCTAACTGCGCTGATTCTGGTAGGGACAGATGTAGGGTTGTGGAGCCCTCTGCCAGGTTCTGAGCTGTCTGCTGGAATATGCTGGTTTGGCTAATGTTTCAAATTCGAAGCTGGAGTATTTCTTGCTGGGTGATTTGATGGCTTTGTAAGTCAGGAGTCTGTCTTCTTGCTCCTTCAAGAAGAAAGAGTTGCCAGCAGTAATACAATATCTTGTGTCTCGCTGGAAATTAGCACCACAATCATTGCTGCAAAGATTTTTCTTTGAATAAAAGCAGTTTCTGTGGCTGCCACCTCCTGGAACCCTGGTCATTCCTGAGTGAGGGACCCCAGGAGGGATACTTCAGCATCTTCTGCCCCAGCCTTTTTATTCACCATCGGAAAGATCCAGTTTGATGATAACAACACATTCCACAGGTCTTTTTTATTTGTACTTTGTCCAGAACTGCTTGTTTTTCAAAGTCAGGATATTTAACTGTATTTTAAATAGTTTCAAAATAATGTTTCAACATTTTCAAAATCCAGTGCTTTCCTTGCTGTTTGAAGTCACTTTTCATTTTAAGACAGTAAATTGATTGAGGCAAAACAAAGTGCTGAAATACTGCCTAGAATTTGCATGTGGTCTAAACTAAACATTTTGCTTTTTGGTTTGCTGAGCATTTTACTTCTTATTTGTTACCAGGTCATTCCAAAATTAATCCCCTCGCATCCCTCCTTTCCTGGAATTGCAAGTGAGTCAAATACGTATTTTAGCTTTAGATAACCATCTTATCTATTAGAAAGAAACAAACACAAGAAAAATACAGAGGTAAGGCACACAGGAGTTACCAAGAGTAACAGATGTTCACGGAAGCGTGTTTCAGCGAGTCCCAGACATACATTTCAGTCCCATTGCCGGTCGTGTGTCCTGCGGATCTCCAAGGCAGGAAAGCTCTGCCTTGATTCAGGGTTTTTCCGAAAGCTCGTTCCTGGATCCAAGTGGAGTTTTGACACGATTATAATTCAGTGAGACGATAATGGTCCCATCTGGCAATAGAACAGCAAGTCAGCCGAGACTGATGACCGTGACATTTTACCTTCTCTGGAGTCTTCGTTGAGGAGCTCAAAGGACCTGTAAATTTGATATCCAGCTCTTCCTCCTCGCTTCCCAGCAGCACCTCCAGTGTTCAGTCCTTTCTTTCTCCCTTTCTTTGCCCAGGCTGTTCCCACATTCTATCTGACAAATGTTGCAAAATCTTCCTTATTTCCTCACCTTTCAGAATCTAGTAACCTTTTCCACCTTAAGCCGGCAACACGGTTGCTGCTTATCTGTGCTTTGGCTTCTTAGGTGTTTTCTTTTCTTACTTCTTAGTAGCCTTAACTAGGGAAGAATTCCATGTGGGCTTGGCTGTGGCTGTCCCGTGGCCACAACCCCTTCCACAGGAGAAGGGAAAGCAGAACAAAGGATGTGATGCATTTTAATACCAGTGCTGCCTTTCCCAGAGGCAGCCTGATTGCCATCACTTGGCGCTGGGCTGGTTAGCCTGGCATTTTTTATCTGAATACATCAGTACCTTGTGCTTAATTAAAGTAAACAGTGATTCGAAGTCTGATGATGCTTCCTGATTCAATACTGAGGTCTGTACTCACCAGACAAAACTGTACCTGCAGTTTGTTTTCCCCAGGAGTGAGATTTGCATGTGAAGTTCCTTGCCTGTGCTGTTCACTTCTTTTTGCCGTGTTGGTTGTGGCCATTCCTCATCTGCAAGGAGCCCGTAAGCGCTGGGGAGGAGAAGGTCGTGAGTGGGAGAGAGGGTTTTAATCCCTTTCCCTTCTAAACCACCACCAGTCTAGACTGGAGGGTGCGTGCATACAGGATTGGCGAGAGGCAGAAAGAGTGTGTTAGGGGAGGGCCAGGAACCTCCAAAACCGGCTTAATTACTGGCAAAACTGGTGCCGTGAAAGGATAATAGATGGTAGAGAAAGTTGCTGCATTTGTGGTCTCGTGTGGCTAGAGGTCCAAGCGGCTTCTCTTGCTGTAGGAATGTTTTATGTAGGTTCTTGTGTTGTTGGTCATTGCCCACCCATATGTTACCTCCCTGAGGACAACAACGTCAATCTGAAGTGCTCTACAGATTTCCCTAAGAATTTTCCAAGGAGCTCTCCTAGACTTTCATTCTGCATGCTGGCAGCAGCGAGCATTGCGGCAGGTTTTTCTGTCTGACACCTCCCGCTCATCCTGATCACTATATTTATCGACACACAGATTTGTTTTTTCAAATCTCAACTTCAATCATACTCGTTTTATCATCTCTGAAGATTGCTTGGCACTAATTGGGGTTTGCTTTGGGTTGGGTTTTTGTTTTAATGACGCTTCAACAGAGATCATTGAGTTTCACAAAAATAAACAGCCTATCAGGAAACACATTGGAGCCTAAGGGAATAAACCTCCATCTTGTGGGGTCAGCGGATGGAAAAACAAAAGCTGTACTCAGCCCATCCTTTGCTGGAACTTAGCTTTACTTCTAACATCCATCCTTCGCCAGATTGTGTCGTCCTCATTTTCCTGAATGCTATTTTATTCCTCCAGTCATCCTGTACATCCTGACAGGACTGTGCGAGCGCCTGACTCTCTGTGCTGTGCGTATGTGTAGAAGAATTTGACCCACGGTGCTATTGTTTTTTTGCTGCCAATATTGGGGCTTTCCCCCCTCTTTTTATTGCCTATTTAGTCAATATAACTTCATAGATTTTTAAGATTTTTTAGGTATGGAATAATTCTAATCCTACTTATTTTGTATTAGCCTCGCATAATGAAAGTTGGGGTTTTTCTAAACAAAATATTGTAAAGATGTTTTTAGTGTTGAGTCAGCGGCTCCAAAATACTGAAAAAATTAATGTAGCAGCATTTCTTGATTCGGTCTGTAGTTCTGTCTGACTGTATCTGATCCTCTAGATAGGGGATGAGGCATTTGGAATGGGCTGGGAATTTCTCTTTTGCCCATGGGTGTTTGAGAAGGGAGGGAGGATGAGCGCTGAGGCTGCGGGGCTGCGAGTTCCACATTTCTACTCTTTCAGCCTTTAGGAGCTTGTGCTTGGTCTTGTTCCCACACTCCTGCTGTTGACACTGTCACCTTCCTACTCCCAGACTCCCCCTTATCTGCAGCAAAATGCAAATCCTGTTCCAGTGACGATAGTGATCTCACTCCAGTAATAGCTATTTTGTTGGGAACCATCAGTCATGTGTCCTGGTGCCCGGGGTTGTCACCAGATGCAAAGAATAGGCAGGTCAAAGCAGCTCTCTTCAGACTAAGGCGTTAGGTCAAGCCTAACACTGAAAGCCTGGGTTCGGTAAACGTTGTTTGAAGGTAAGCTGACATTTTCTCATTTAGGTCCCCTCATTCAGTTTGAAGGAGAATAGAGAATTTGTCCAAAAAACAGTTCTAGGGAAAACATACCCAATGTGAATCTTTTCCTAGGAGTGACTTTCCTAGCCGGTACTCAGCGCCATTCCAGGGCCAGCGGGATGATCCCTGGGTGCATCCTCAGGGCCTGGTCCCCTCCTCTGCCTCCTGCGGGGAGTGCTGCGCTGTGGGCAGCCTGGGGGGCCCAGCAGGTAGGATGCTCTGTTTCTCACTCCCTGCAGTGCTGCCTCCTTCTTCTGCTCCTGGCTTCTGCGCCTTCCTGCTGCCGTGCTTTCAGGTCTTCTAAGAGGAGCAGATGTCCTCAGCGGAGTTCACTGAGCTCTTCCGCGATCCTCTGGGATGTCAGTAAGGACATTCCCCACTCCCCATCAAAAAGCATCTCTGTCTCGTACCACTACAAATCCCACAATGTATGACAGATCCATCTGCAAAGTCTTCTCAATAGCACAAAGATTGGTCGCTGGAGGGAATGCGGTTTAGATTCCTGCAACTCGTAGTCTTTTTTTTTCCCTCTCCTTGCAGTTCATTTCCCCATCCAGCCAGTTCTGAGTCTGTGCAGTTTTCTGTCTGCTGGCAGCGTTGCTGGCAGGGTGGTGGACAGAGAGGGTGTGCAAATGGAGGGCTTCTCCCCACAGACAGCTTCTGCCATTCTGGGAAGATACTTCATGTAAACAAAGAAGATTGCTTGATCACTTATCTCTGTTCAATATCAAGCAAAACGGGGGCTTCACAGCTCGAAGCCACAGGACCTGGACCTTCCACCTGCTGATGGTTTTATTCTGCTTCTTTATGTTGAATTGAACCAGGGTGGCTGTGTTTCAGTAATCAGTAATGACAAAAGCACCACCTAAAATATTCTTATACAAAATCAAATAAAAATTTAGGCCCATAAATATAAGAGAGAAGCCACTGCTCTGTGCAGATTGGAATCTGTTTCCTGTTCAGTACTGGCTCATACGGCATCAGCCGAGCCATTCGGATGTGATGAGTTGTTGGTTTAGTTTGTAAGAGATTTGAAAGAATGCTGTTATCATAGAGTGCTTTAAAATAACACCACTAATGCCGTGCCATTAGCATGGAGAGGAGTGCCATGTTTACGGGCTGGGTTCCTGCCCACCAGCACACAGTCGTGCTCATAAACGGCGTGATCACCTTGCTCAGCGGTTGTTCGGCCTTGCCTTGACTCGCTAGGTGCGGTAGGTAGGAAGCAGACTGGTAATTTAGCTCCGCTCTAATTTCTGCCCATCTTGACCTCTCCACTCTCTTTTCACATTATCGAGCTAGCGGGGTATTTTGTATGCACTAAATAACACAGACAATAATTGTGTGTCTGGATTAAAATAGGGGTTTTAATAGAATTTTACGACTTTCTCCCACTCTGCGTCAAAGTTCCACACCGAGTGCCTGGTTTTACTTGGGGTTTTTTTTTCTTTTATTAACCAGAACTTTTCAACCTTGTGTGATCTCTTTACAGTTCCCTTTAGAATACATAATTGTGCTCGATCAATTTGTTAAAGGCTTTTGAAGTGTTAAAAAAGCTGCATTAAAATTATTTTCTTTCAGGTTTTATGTTAATGAACATAGGTGCTATTCAAAGCAAAGTCAGTGTGTCAAGGGAACTTTAACTCAAGTTATTCATACATAAACTAAAAAAGGAAACATCTTTAGTGGAGGAAAATACATTTAATGAGTAAGTGCAGCACACAATTCCTCCTTTCAAAAATGTCAGTTCATATTGAGCCTCCATTCTAGATATCTTACAATTACTTTGTCAACAGAAGGTAGAGTAGTGATGGATGATACGTTGGTTCTCGAAACCAAACTTTCTGTGAGTTACTTAGGCTGAAACTAAGTGCTTTTACATTCCAGTCTTATTGATGATAGTGGTTTTATATTTATCACCCTGTCATTTTGGTTGACTGTATCAGCTGCCTCGGCGCAGGAATATGGACACTAATGGAGGTGTGTCCTTAGAGCTCTGAAGGGTCACGGATTCATTCCGCTAACACGTTCACAGCCCTCTTAGAAGCTCAGAAATTGTTTTGCCATTTTAAACAGTAATCCACGGCTGTAAGCGTACGAGGCCTGTGAAAAACAGGTTCTTCCTGGGCTTTTTAGACCTTGCTACCTGTACTTTGACACTGAATATGCTTCTTTCGGCTCTCGCTAATATAACGGTGCTGGTTTGCAACCTGCCCTGTAACAGCCGGGATTCTACCAGGGCCTTGGGAGCCCAGGATCAGATTGCAACATTTATTTATAAGAAATTCTGTCAAGAATCAATAATAGTCTTGGGTCTCAAGTTCCTTCTTTAATAATACTTTGATATGATTTGTCACAAGCTAGCCCACAGTATCCACCAGATTTTATTACTTAGCTTGCAGCACAGTCTCTCATCTTTGAGTCATGAGATCAGCCATGGGGAGACCTTTAAAAAGCTATATTCTTTACTGTTTGGTTATTACAGAAAGTCTATATTACTCAATAATATCTTTTATAAGGTGTGCTGTCACATCTTCACACAGATGTTTAACCTCGATGTAGATATACGGAACGCCTCGAGGCCATTTTAGTGACATGGACATTGTTTTTCATGATTGGATGCCAAATGCATCAACAGAAACAACAGAAGCTGGACCTTATTTTCACAGCTTGGTAGTTCTGACTGAGTCTCATACTGACTGTCGATAACAACTAAGATTTTATTTAGAGCGTAGAGTGTAACATTTTTATTACTTGAAAGTAGTAGGAATTCTGTGGAAGCAATTTAGATTACTTTCCACTGTAATATCCGCTCCTTGGGTTCTACTGTGTATCTCAATAAACAAGATCCGACTGTCTCACTCGCATATTGTGGTTCTAAATATATAAGATTTAGCTCAGACCTGGAATTCGGAAAGGTACAGTTGGCACCGACTTAAACCAGCCATTTACAAAATGAATTATTATATCTGTCCTTGGCTTAAGGCACAGTATGCTTGATTCAGTGGAATTTGCTGTGAAGTTTGTTAAAAAGCGCTTGGAGTGAATACATTTTAATCAATCGATGAAATTCAGATCCTCCTCTCCTGTTTCTATGAAATTTAGAACTGAGGGATCCCAGAAGAAGACGGGGTTTTGCTCAGTGCATCTTGCATCTTCAGTCGTGCTGATGGGCAGTGGCTGTCAAACCAATGCTAGAGCAAGGTTTTCATGAAACAAGTGTTTTCCAAATAGGTATTTTGAAAAAACCTATCTGATTATAATTTTATGTGTATTAATACTTAAAGTATTTAAAGGTTCTTTCAGTTTGCTGTGTAACCATGTTGTTAGGAGTAGAAGGACATCTGTAACTAGGGGTTATTGAAAATTTAACTAAGTTTTTTGGGCCTGGCAACTTTTCTTCAGGACAGAAGCAGGCATGCCTTTCAATACTGCTCGTAGTGCGTATCTTAGAAAGAAGTAGGTGTGGCAATTTCATTTTCAGAGATTATATCTCCCAGGTTTATCATTTTTTAAAGTCTGTCCCAGTAAAACTTAGAAAGCAAGTAGGGCTTTTTGGAAACCAATGCTCACGTATAATAAAGTGTCAGGGCCTGTTTCAGCTCAGAACTAAGATTACAAAGCTATTAACGGAGCCAGAGAGGGCTGTAATGCATGTATTGCAAAACAAAAATAAATCTAAATGCTTTATTAAGAACACAGAAAATATTGAATTGCAGAGAGGCAGTCTGGATTTCTAGAGGAATTGACTCTAGAAATTTCCACTGCTTTGGTTTGAAAATGTGACATTTCTATGGACCAAAGTCACCCCAAGCTACTAAGATTCATTCCTTGATGATAATTGGATTGATAACTGTAGATACTTCCTTCAAAAGACTTTGGAGGTTATCCCAAACCAAAGAGTTAAGTACTAGATGTGATCTAAAATGTAGTAATTCCATAATATCTGAAACACTGTATTAATTCCACAGTATGTTCCAGTTTCTGGCACAGGCCTTGGAAAGGAATTCCTCAGGAAATTCAGCAACGTGTAGTATTCTGCTGTAATGTTCACTTTCAGGCACTATTAATTTTGAAACGTTTCAAAGATTGCTGTCTAATTATGTCACTGATGTTTGATTTATGTTGAACGGGTGAACTAGCAAGATGAAAAACACATTTTCCAATGGATATTTTGGAAAACTGAATGTATCTGATGCCAGGGAGTTCATAGGTCTCTGTGCACACAATTGCACACACACACGCACTCATAAAATACATAGAATCATAGAGTAACCAGGTTGGAAGAGACCCACCGGATCATCAAGTCCAACCATTCCTATCAAACACTAAACCATGTCCCTCAGCACCTCGTCCACCCGTGCCTTAAACCCCTCCAGGGAAGAGGACTCAACCCCCTCCCTGGGCAGCCTCTGCCAGTGCCCAATGACCCTTTCTGTGAAGAATTTTTTCCTAATATCCAGTCTAAACCTCCCCTGCCGGAGCTTGAGGCCATTCTCTCTCGTCCTGTCCCCTGTCCCTTGGGAGAAGAGGCCAGCACCCTCCTCTCCACAACCTCCTTTCAGGTAGTTGTAGAGAGCAATGAGGTCTCCCCTCAGCCTCCTCTTCTCCAGGCTAAACACCCCCAGCTCTCTTAGCCGCTCCTCATAAGACCTGTTCTCCAGCCCCCTCACCAGCTTCGTTGCTCTTCTCTGGACTCGCTCCAGAGCCTCAACATCCTTCTTCCAACATCTTCTTACATGTACTGTAAACAGCTAGAGAATCAATTTTAAGTGTCTTTTGTAGTTTTGGAGCCATCTATAACACAGCCCAGCTTTCAAGTAGCTGAATATTCCACCTGTAGGTGGCATCGACTTCAGTAGGAAAAAATGTTTAAAAAAAGGCATGGAAAAGGTAGAAAAAGAAATGGTATAAATTGGATCTGGATCAAACATGTCCTATGTAAAGTAAAGAAGAAAAGAATCATTGAAGCTGTAAGGCTTATCAGAGGAAAAAGAGTTAGAGGTGGGCATCGCAACATTAAAACTAGAAACAGAGGCAGTAGGAACATGGCTTCCTGCCTGAATTTCCTAAACTAACCTGTGCTCTGAATTGAAGAGAAGCACAGCTGACGTTAGCCCTAGTCCTGTCTTTCCCAGCTGGACCTCAGCCCCTATGTTGACTCTGTCTCATCAGAACAATCCATCAGCTCACGCCCTGCTCCTTTCCTTGGAGCTCTTCTTGCCCTCCCTGGGGAACGCAAGGACCATCGCGCGGCCAAATGCAGGTGGGGCCTGTGGAACGACCTGGTTTGTACCTGCCACAGCCCTGCCTCCTCTGTACACGAGCTGGAGAAAGGCCTCCAGTGCCTGCAGAAAGAATGTGGTGTTAGTTGCTTCTAGAAAGCTTCCCCTGCCCGTCAGAAAAAGATTTTTCCTTTCTAAGGTGCCTGTCAGCTCTGCCAGACTCTGGTTTTCACCGCGCTTTGGTTCCCTGCAGTGCTTCGGCTGCCCCTCCGACGTGCCCGTGGCTTTAAGGTCCCCTCTGACCCAGACCATTCGATCATTCCGTGTTCCTATGACACGTGCCTGTTCTTTTGCGTATCTTTAGGTTGTGCGCTAATAAGCAGGAAGGACTAGAGTAAAGAATGCACTGTTGTTAGCATTTAACAATATAAATGTGCGGTGGGTGTGTGTTTCAGAACTACTAGAGGTGTCAATCCCTTTAAGATCCTTCATTGTTACTGGTTCTATAGACTTACCCAGGTACCTGCTCTGATGTACAAACCCACTCAGAGTAACTCTGATCCTTTATGACTTTTCCTTGAGCCTTGTGATTTAGCAGTGAATCCTGATAAGCCATTGGCTGATTCCATAGTTGGCATTAAGGTAATCCCAGGGTCTGAAAAATCCCTTCAAATTCAAAGCAAACCAGCATGCGTGGATACTAATTGTGTGGGCTTGCTGATTCTGTGCCATGACTTGTTTACAGGCATCAGGAGTTGTAGTGGGAGCAGCCGACCGTGGCCAGCGTCTGTTCGGCGTGTGATCGGAAAGCAAAGGAAAGTGTTAACTCGGGTTTTGATCTTATCAGCTTCAATCACTTCCATAAATCCGTGTTCTAGAAATGCAGCTAAGTTTGTCCTAACTTTCCTGGGAAGCCCATATTTCCCTCTAGTCCCATCAAAGTTCACTTTATTAACCCAGGAGTTATAGGTTTCAGCAGAAATAAATTCTTTGAGCAGCAACAAAATGTACTTGTCGGGCTTTCCACCAGCGCCTCTGCAAATCTCATTCCTCCGTGGAGCCTGACTTCGTACGCTCCCCGCTGGCAGCTGCCCCTCTGGGGGACGCTGGCCACCTCCTGCAGCCCTGCTCACTCTGGGAATACTCATGTACTCGTCAGCTTGTGATGTGGTCACAGCTCCTCACCTGGGCACGTCATTCACAGTGCCCAAAAGAAAAGGGTTGCCAGTTTTTGAACAGAAACAGGACATAAAAAAGGAAACCTAGAGGAAAAGGCAGGTTTTATACCCTTGAGCATTTGCAGGGGTTCTGAATGGTAAGGGAGAAAAGAGAAGTGGATTTACCGTTGGGATAGAATCCTCAATCCTGCACACTCATCCTCGGCTTCCAGCTGAGTAGAATAAACAATCCTCGTTTAGATAATGGCTTGTTTGCAGCCCTGTCCCAGTTCCGCCTCGGTGAAGGCTTCCAGTTCTCTTGCTTAGACGTAGAAAAATGCCTTTGAAATGGGGATCCTCCTGAGCCATCTTTTGATTTGCTGCTTCAGCAAATTCACCTGAATTTGCCAGATCTGCTGACTGATCTTTTTGATGTTTTCTTAGGAGTCTGGATGTTGCCTGTCTTCTGTTTGTAACTGTGGCATGTGAATCTCTGTGGTTGCTGTACGGCTTCTAAAGGGCCACTTCAGAGTTAGATCGGCTGCTCTGGCCGTAGATCTGAGGAACAGCCACCGTCAGCAGGTTTTGACGCTCTCGGTAACAGGCAACAGCTCTTAGTCTTTAAATATTTACTTTCTCTAATCTGAACCAGGGAATTGCTTGATCACAAGATGCGAGTTTGGCCAGGATTGCAAGGACACACTTTCAAATTAAGAATTTGAAAGGAATTAGAAGATAATCCACTGCTGAGCATCTGCTCCTCCGCAGAACAAAGTGGGGGAGAGAAAAGACACCAAAACAAGAAAACATCATTTGAGCCATTTAGTCTCCTGAAACGAAGTGTAGACACGTTTTTAGTCATCTTTTTTAATGCTGTGATATTCCTCTAGCTACTTCTCCTTGAACATGGTGCCACCCTGATGGTCACAGAGGGGACAGAGCCCTGGGCTGCAGAAAGCAGTGTTGGAATTTGGCTCCGGGTTCTGCGCTTGCACTGCCCTCTGACAGAAGACAAACCTGGCACGTCCTGCTGGGATCAACATGGTCAATAATGGGGTGTTTCTGTAACAGCAGCACCTCAGGTTCCATTGTAGGGACTAGAAGATTTGAGAGTTCAAGCTGGAGAGAGGAGAGACTGTCAGGAAACAAATAGGAGAGCTTCATGTCTGAGCTGCGTCTGTGAGTACTCGGGAAGTGACCTCAGTGTGCTGAGTTTGGCCCGAAATGAGGATTATTCACGCTCTCGCCCAGAGTGCTGCGTGGGGGGTTCGCCAGACAGAGACGTGACGGTCCTTAAACCCCCTAAAAGGACGTTGGGTGGCTGGATTAGGATTCTGGGAGCGTGACACCGGGAAGTGCGCTTCCAGTAACTCATTCATTAGTCCTGAGCATCCCGAGAAGGAACATGCTCGCTGTGTGCTGACAGACTCAGCCCATTTGGCAGCGCCTGAGGCTGTTCGCAGGTTGGCGTTGTGACACGGGCTGAGGTTTTAACCTTGCCCACAACATTAATAATCTTTAAATTGGAAGGATACGTACTCCAAGCAGGGCATGTTCCCGAGTCTGTGCCAAGATCTAACTCATGCTGTACCTCAACAGTCGGAGCACTGGAGTTCTTATTAATTTTTCCCTGTAATTCTTAATAAAATTGTACTGTGGCGTGCAAGCAACAAGGGCCTCTTGGATAATTTACCCTCTGCAAGTTCAAATCCATGTTAACAGAGGGATGTGTCTGCCTTGTATTTCAAAAGTAATGAATGCAAATTCTGTTGGGATTGTAATTTTATTAGAAATTCTGCATATCTTCTCTTGTTATTATTTCGGGGTCAAATGGATCGTTATATTGATTGATCAACACTTAAGTTGCTATTAGCTGTAAGTTCTCAGCAAATAACAAAAATACCCTGTCATTTTGTTAAAGAATCAACAAAAGAGACACTAGTAGGTTACTTTTTTAATTAATTTTTTGCTTACATGTAGATCAAGCTTGTCTGTCTCTGGAGCTTCAGCTGGCCACTCAAACATCTGGCAGGACAAGCTGAGCAACAAAATAATTCACATCTATATGTATCAATTAAAGCCTGCATTTTTACCAGCGTTCACTGTAAAAAGAAAGAGCATGCAGGCCAGCAGGGTTTATGATAATGCTATAAATTAATGATTGAGCAACCTGATCCGATGGGAGGTGTCCCTGCCCATGGCAGGGGTGGAACTCGATGGGCTTCGAGGTTCCTTTGACCCAAATTGATCTTGGCACAGTAACAAACTTTGGATGTTTCCATACTAATCAGGCATTTCTGTAGCATAATCAGCTCAATCTGGAAAACAAAAATCACACAGCTCCACTCTAGGAACCAGAAGGCCTGTACTTTCTAGCTGGAAAGAGGATAGGTTGGGAATTTATTTATATTTATTTATTTATACATATATATATTTATAGTCCTTCCTTTTTTAAAGTTACAACTGATTCTCCTGGATTTTTTAAGTGTATTTTCTCATCACTTCCACGAGCTGACATCCTGTACAGTGTCAAAGAGAGAGGCACTGAAACATGGACTTGAGTGCACGTAAAGTACAGGTTCCTGCATCATACCATCAGCTACAAATCTTGGGTGGAAGACACTGAACCTGATTTTCAAACATTCTTAGTGCGTGCAAATGGGATCTGGGGTTGTTTAGCCTGGAGAAGACGAGGCTGAGGGGAGTCCCCATCCCTCCCTGCAGCCCCATGAAAGGAGGTTGTGGGGAGGTGGGTGCTGGGCTCTTCTCCCAAGTAAGAAGTAATGGGATGAGAGGAAATGTTGTGCCAGGAGAGGTTTAGATTGGATATTGGGAAAAAAAGTGTTGTCAGAGGCTGCCCAAGGCAGTGGTGGAGTCTCCATCCCTGGAAGGGTTCAGGAGACATGTAGCCATGGCACTTGGGGACAGGATTTAGCAGGTACAGTAGGGTTGGTCTGATGGTTGGACTGGATGAGCTTAGAGGTCTTTTCCAACCTTAACATTTCTATGATTCTATGAAATTAAATTGAAGCTTATCACAGCTGAAAAAGAACCATGTTTCTGAAAACTGGGCCATTTTTCCCAGTGTGAGTGACCAGCATCTGCCTTTAAGTAGATCCATAGATTAATCATTCTGTGTCTCAGCTTGCCTACCTTCTGTCTGAAGCAGGAATACCCTTGCCGTGATACAAAGGACAACGGACAAGAAAGAGTTCTTTGTTCTGTCACAGTCATCTTACATGGACCAGAGTTAGAGATGTTCTAGATTAAAATTATTGTTTTATGTATTTTGTTGGTTAGGCAGCCTCAGGCATACCAGTACACATCATGTATTTTTCTCTGCCGAGCAGGTCTACACGTGTGCTCAGATCATACCACAGCGGGTTGTTCGTGGGCAGAAGTACCAATAAATGGAGTGGGTTTGCAGGTTGTATCCCGGTTTCCAGTACCTCTGCTCCAAACCAGCTCGCTGCTCCTCTCTGAGCATTTTCCATGATGTGCTTGCACATGGAACGTACATTTATTCCATGTGTGCCATGAATCCCTCCCAGTCTCCTTCACCGATTGCTGGTGGCTGAGCTAAGGCACTGTGGTTGGCGTGTGCTCCTCGCCGCGAGGCCAAGGGCCCATGGATCCGCTCAGTCCTCCCTTGGAGCCTTTCTCCCATGGAAGCTCTCAGCTGGGTGCCAGTTTCTGGCAGGCTTTCTATCCTCACAGCTCCCACAGTGCTTCCTCTTCTTTAAAGTCGGGGAACGGGCGGGTGAACGGAAGAGCTAACAGCGCAGTGCTCGGCACTTTATCCTTGGCAGAGCAGGGTATGGGGGTGTCTAAAGCTTCACTCACAAAGTTTTGAAGTATCAAACGCTGATGATGTGACAAACACCACTCACGGTTACGGAATACCTTATAAATATGAAGTATCTTATAAATATAAAAGGCGAAAGTCGGATTTATGCCAATAATCTCTTCAAGCGCTAATGTTTATCTAATGGATTCAGCTACCAAGAATTACTGCATCTGCTACAGAAAGCATTGTAATTTGGGATTCACCTGTGCCATTATATCAAAGCTAAAATTATTCCGTGAGACTTTGGAACGCTCCATGTTGGTTGATACTACGTGCTTTTAACTAAAAGCTTCTCCTTTCACTTTACATCAACAGAAGTGGAACAATTAATGCTTCAAAATACAAGAGAGGCTTTTGTTCTTGTTTAAATTTTTGTACCTTAGCTTGAAAGGTATCTTGAGCTCCTTTGAAGTTTTCCTTTAATGCACTGCACCCAAACCACTTCTGTATAAGAGCCTCATTTAACTTTTACATTTTAAAATCTTTCAATGCAAGCCCAAATGTAACAAAAGAAAGTGATAATTGTTGAAACAGGCAGAGTTGTCGAATATTGGAGACGCTGAATCTTATGGAAATCACATCTGGGAAGCATCTTGTGCAGCTCTGGCTCAGGCAGGTCACTTCGCAGGGAATTTGTTTCACACTCTAGACTGTTGTGTTCTTGAATAATTAATCAGGTTTAATAAAGCAGAGAGACCCCAGTTGATGAGAGTTTGCGTGGCCCCTCGCAGAGCCCTGCTCATAGCCAGTTGCATCCCCTCTGCCTGTGCCATTCTTGGGCACGGGCTGCGGTGCCGATTCGCTCTGACAGCAGGGTTAGATTTCCACGGATTTCACTGAGCATTGGATAGGACTCTGTGGTCCTTGATGGAGGAGTGAGTCTTCTCCTCTGCAGTTGGAGAGAACTCCAAGCCAGCCGGTGGGAACAAGAACAAAGGCTGAAATGCTGGTATTGGATTTCAGCGAAGACCGTTAGGAGAGCAGGCAGAAGGGCGAGACACTCGGCACCGAGGAGCGCAGGATTGTTTGCTGTTCATGCCAACACTGCCCCGGCGCTCCCAGGGACCACCTGCTGGTATTCCTGCCCAAGCGGAGTATTTAGTAGAGCCTGCAGAAGCTGTATTTTCATAGTCCTCCTTAATTCCCTGGTTTCCTTGTAGTGTCTGATAGTCGGTGCACGCTGTATTTTGTTTGTCACACTGGAAGTTTTCCGTTTCAGATTTCTGATGGGTGCCTGGCTTTGAGGTGCCGATGCTGTCGTCAGACTCCATCCTGAGAGAGCAAACATCGATATCGTATTGTGGTTCTTGAGCCACGTGCTCATGAGGCCAGTGTTGCTGCTCGGTTTGGTGCTCCTACCGGTGTTGAACTCACGCGCTATTTCAGGCTTTTGCACGTCTAATTCTCATGCACCATACTTTGCTTTTTCTTTCTGAGCTGGGGCGGATGTCCCTTTCTGTAATAATTTAATTAACATTTTGGAATAATGATGCATTAATTAATGCTAGATTACAATGGAAATGCTACAGAATTACACTTTATATCAACATTAATGCAAAATGAGTTCCTCCTGGATAATATTTCTTACAGAGAATACAAAAAGAGATAATACTAATTAGGCCATCAATTTAAATTTTCCATAATTTCAATCCATGTCACTTATCTTTTCTGTAACACAAACCCTTCTGTTCTACCAGACCCTTTTTGCTGCGCTGACACCAGCATCGCAGCTGGACTGGGACTCATTTCCTAACGTGTATTCTTACACGTTTCAGTCCCTTCCTGTCCCGTCGTCCTGGGTCTGGTGCCTGTGTTGGGAGTGGCTGAGCTTTCACAATCAGGGACGGGCTTAACCATGTTCTGACACAGATCTTCTGCGGGCAGAGAGCCTGTTAAAAAAGCACCCTCACCTCTGGAGGCACAGGATTTTGTGTCGGCCCAGCACGTTATTAGGTACAGCACATAGTTCAGGTTATTCTAATTCTTCTTGGCATGGCCCCGTTTTGCTGCCTCAAATGCACCATCTGCAAAGCCTTTTCTCTCTGAGCATCCTTAGTTTAACTGCTGCAGACCAGACTGTGAGACAAATCAGAAACCAGGGGGTTTGTTCCTGAGTAGCTTCAGTCTCACTAGTATATTTCCACTTCCAAGAGTAAAATCGTTTATTTAAACCACGTCTGGTATCGCTTATGCTGTGGTGCTTTCTCCTTTCTATGACCATCACCTGGGTGCGGCCTCTTAGGCAGGCGAGAAAAGAGGATTAAAAAAACGATTATGAAATGCAAAGTGTGAAAAAAGTTTAGCAGAGACAATTCAATTCCAGTGAACATCCAAGCAAGCTCTGCTTTCCTCTCCATCCGCCCTCCTGCCTCGGGCAGTCTGTGCGGAACCCACTGGCTCTCCGGAGGCTGGGGCTCCTCGCTCTGGGGCTCCTCGCTCTGGGGCTCCTCGCTCTGGGGCTCCTCGCTCTGGGGCAGCCGCTCTGCAGTCCCATGGGGGCGCCTTGCGAGGGGCCGGGCTGGACAGCAGGCACTGGTGGAATTCCCGAGGTGTGCAGGGAGTCAGATATGGCTTGAAATTGGAAGGAGGAAGATTCAGATCAGACATTAGGAAGAAACTCTTCATGGTGAGGGTGGGGAGGCCCTGGCCCAGGCTGCCCAGAGCAGCGGTGGCTGCCCCATCCCTGGAGGGGTTCAAGGCCAGGCTGGATGGGGCTTGGAGCCCCTGATCCAGTGGGAGGTGTCCCTGCCCAGGGCAGGGGTGGGGCTGGATGGGCTTTGAGGTCCCTTCCAACCCAAACCATTCCATGATTCCGGAGGAGGCCGTTCTTTTTTTTTAATAGACATTTTGAGTGAAATGTGTGTCAAGTACAGAACAAGGAACTTGTATCCATTTAAAAGACACGAGCCCTAAAATGGGGCTTGTGTGGGATTTGCCCATCCCTGATCTACAGGGTGTTCTGCACCAGAATGAATTTGGCACACTGGAATTGGTTTTGGCACACTGATTGCTCCGGTGAGCACCATCCTGGGCTCTCCCTCCCCTGGTGACGGGCAGTTAATGCAATAGCTCTTCTTCACAGGCTCTGTTTGGGATTTAGAAAAGGTCAGCTGTGTAAATCCGTGTGTTTAGTTTTATGAAACTCCCTCTTCATTTGGGGTTGTTCACCCCAAGTGGCCACCACCGCGCTGGGCTGTTAAAAGAGTGTGCAGGTAGCAGTAATGAAGTGTGCAGACTTTTGGAACTGTGAAGCACGGTTCTTTTTGGGAGGCTCTGTTAGCTGTGGAAGAGACTCTGCTGAGAGCTCCAGGAAGCCCTCACCACTAGATGGACTGAGAACGCAGTGTAGAGGAGACAGTGGGCTAGAAAGAGTGCGAGGACTGCATGGACTGAACGGATCTTGACCTCAGTGTTCTGGAATTAAGAAATAGCAGAAATCTTTTTGGTCTCCAACTTCTCTGGGGACTGGCAAAGAAGGATGTTTGTCAATCAGAGCTCAGCGAGTGCAGGAAAGCAGCCTCGTAGGGGAAACCAACCTTGCACAGCGGAAATCTTCGCCCTGTGCCGATCACGCTGTACTGTCCCATCTCAAACACTATTAATCCATCTCTTACCCAAGCCGTGAAGTAGGTTCAGAAACATGTAAAGAAAAAGAAGATTATTTTTAGATTTTATATGTAGTGTCAACTAGAAACAAATTGGATTAAATATTTTAGTTCAAAAATAGCACTCTCTTACAGACTTTTTGTTCTGCCAGTTTTAAATATGTGTTTTTCTCTGTTTAAGACTGCATATTGCATTTTTTTCTCATTAAGTTATATGGTCTCAAAACGAAGAACTTTAATCTTAATTTTTTAGATGAGCTCAACCCTCCATTGCTAAGAATGGTGTCGTGGAGGTACAAATGCAGTATTTTAGCCGGACAGCTGTCTGACAGTGCTGCGTGTAGCTGCACTACAGATTAATATCTACAGGGGACAGAAATGGGGTCGGATGCCTCCCTTGGAGACGACATCTTTATGGAACATAAAAATTTAAACGTGCAAATGTCGGAGTTAAGTTCAAGTATTTTAGTACCCACATATTTAAGTACTAGGGTTTTTTTTCTGGCACATTTCCTGCCTTAAATCAGACACGGAATACTTGCAAGGTGGTGACTGATAGAGGATTTCAGCAGCTTTTCAATTTTAACTTTACTTTTAAGGCTTTAGCAGGGCATCCTACGTCCATGACAGCACTGATGCATTGGTACCACCTGCCTCTTCCCAGCTGATCCCACCCAGTGACACACGTGTGCATTAACGAATCTGCTAATAACTTCCTCCTGGTTTTCACTTTCATTTGCTTTAGTACTGGTAGCACTGTGCATACAGAACTATGATATACAAAGTATTTCTTGTTTAAATGGATTTTATTGGTGCAACACCTGTTTCTGGTTATGTTGCTCAATGATAGCTCTAGCTTAGAAAGGCTGATTCTAAGAAAAGAAAGCTCAAATTGTACTGGTGACAATACTAAACATCGCTGCTCATCCGTCAGAGCTGTGCTGCATGGATGGGCTGAGTGAACATTTGGAATACATCAGCTCAAAAGCAATGAGTAGAGTCTGTAACAATGGGAGAACGTTGAATAAATTCAAAGAAATCATGATTAGCCCATGGATATTTAGTAAACACTACTTTTCAAAGTTCTTTGCTGTGTATGCTTTGTTCAGCTCTAGTAAGTATCATACAGTATAAATGATGTTTTTCTTTCAGCTCTTAGAACATAAAACAATCTGTGGAAGCTGGCGGAGAGTTCGAGCTCTGCAAGTGTATCTGACTGGTGAATCAACTGAGGTAAGTTGGAGTTTATGTCCCTGAACGTATTGTACAATCAGTGGATAAGGCAGGGTTTAAATATCGATGGAAAACCACAGGGTATTAAGTATCTAGGAATATTTTACATTATGGAGCTGAAGTCTACAACTAAACAAAGAGGTAATGTGAAATACAGCGAAGAAAAGAATCGCTGGGTGGTCTCTGCCACTTGCTGTATCATATGGTGGGAAAGGCCATGAGGAAGATCTTGGGACCAAACCTTGCGCACTGTATATATTAAAACATCTCACTGTTTACCTTCTGCAAAGAGTTCTGTAAGGAACTCCTGGGTTTGTTAACAGAAACTTTATGGAATTATCAGAAGCCCGAAGTCTGGGTTGAAAATGCTTGTGTTAGCCAAACCTTGAGGTGGGACAGATTTTCCAGAGTTACAAAAATATTGGGTTTTTGTGAATCCAAGGAGTGGATACTGTAACTCTGGCTGCCAGGTCCTGCCCTGCCATCCCCTGGGGCCTCCACTGGCCCCACGGATGCCTCGGCCTGTTAAACGGTGAGGTGGGAGGGCTGCGTGTTGTGGTGGCACAGAACACGTCAGACCCACGGGATCTCCTTGTAAATCCCTGGAGCTTCAGAGCAGAACGCGCACGTGTGCCGGCACAGCCGTCCTGCATGTGAGGGGGGAAGCGCTGCAGAACCACACTGCTTCTCCACTAACACAGAGGCAGCGCGGGCAAAACAGAAGCTTCTGCTGATGTCTGAGGGATTTCAGTCGAGCCCCTGAACTATACCCATTAGGCTCTCTCTGCTTTTCAGTCTGCTCAAAATTACCCCTCAGAGCTTAATGAAGAAGCGCTGCAGCCTTAAATGCTGATTGGAGGCAACAGAGAAGGATTGCAGAGAGTGTGCAAGGGAGGGATTCCAGCCTTCTCCATTATTCCTCCTGCTTTGTTTTTGATTAATGGAACCATAAACACCAGTGAGGACTGCTAGGGGCAGCTCAGGAGATGTGGACAGATGCTTGTCTTGTGGGTCTTCAAAGGACATAAACTACCTTAAATATTCTATGATTCTGCAATTTTGGTTGAGGATCGGTGGCCCTGTTCCATTTGCACGGGTGTCCAATTACAACTCAAGTATTTGCTCTTGACAGCAGTTTTAGACTACATAGTTAGATGAAAAATGAACCAAATGCAGTTCATACTTTAATAACAATCAGTCTAAAGAGAATTTCTTGAAGAACAACTTCTGACCCACCAGGATTATTAAACATCCCATAGCATTTTTTGTCAGATTAGTCACAGTGTCTTTTCTGAAACTCAATTTATATTATTACATTCTGCCTCCATAAATCGCCCTACGGTATCAACTGAAGATGGTATTCTCCTGTCACATATTGTTGTAGGAAGTTAAAAAGCTGTCATGTTCCATCTCAGAAATGGATCCACTTTGCTAGAGTGTAATGCACTTCTATTACAAGATTTGGAAGGTTTTGTTCTTTTACAATTCGGTGCATTTGCAAGAGAATCCAGAGTTTTTTCGCTGCATCTTGGTGTCCTCATCTGCATTGATAGATACAGAAATGATAAGTATTAGTATTTACAAAGGCACTGATTTCTGGCGGTTGTCCCCTAGGACTGCCCACAAAAGAAGGAAAGCCATCCATTTCCATTCCTGTATGTGCCAAGTACCTGCGCCAGCAAAGAACCAAGCTTCTCATTTTTCAAAACCTCTCTTTATTTCACCAGCAATGACTACATCCTAGAAGCAGGTCCCAAAAACCATGATAATTTATTTAATACCTTTTATTTCTTGGCAAGTCTTGCTGCTGATGCAATAAATGTCACTCCTTCCTTTTACTCAATATCAAGCAAGCAGATCATTCTCCTTTACATCTCATCTTTTGACTGAGAGGAGAGCCAGTAGCTCTGTCCTCTTGATTATTATCTGTCTCATTATATGTTTGCCAGAATGGGGACATAAACTTAGTGCTCTGTCCAGATTCAAGTGTGAATAATTACATTCTGCCACCTAAATTCCCCATGCCATTTCATTTAGGTTCAGAATATTTCTTTATTCCTGCTCTCAGGCCTGTTCTGGCATCCTCCGAGGTAAGTGGAAAGTTCCATAGACTTTGGTGAAAGAAAATGTCTGTAAACTATGGTGTAATTCTGTTGTGCAATTAAGCAGCTTGAGTTGACATAAGTAGAGGCTGTATCATATTATAAATTGCTTGCACTGTATCTCTTCCTGAGTTTGGAAACCTCTTCACATCTCATCAGTGTTATGTGTATGTTCAAGATATAACGAATGACAATGACCATATTATAGTTGTGTTCTGCTGGAGACACGATACCTGTTGCATTTATGGATATATGTCGTTGATCCTGGTGTCACTGCACGTAATGAAGGTCTCTCTTTTGACTTCAGCGAGGATGTCTCTGATACATTAGGAGCAGTTGGGCATAGTAGCCATCCGAGGCATGGAAATCCTGATCCCTGGCTTTTGTGGGTGCTTGCAGAAGTTAATAGAAATAAACTTGTTGTCCAATAATTGAATTGAAGTCTTCTGAACCTCAGATCGATACCTAAACTGCAATACTCCACGGCACCTCATTAAGGAATGAACACAGATGCAAGGAATTGGTGCTCTGTGATTTTTTAGCAAACTTCGGGATTTGTGCAAAGTAGAGTTTTTCTTTAATGGCATCTCTAGGGCAGAAGGTGCAGGCTTGAACCCTTGGCTCCTGTCTCTAAGTTGTTCCTTGGAGGAGGCAAAGAGAACGTGTCTTGGTGAGCAACTCAAAACCAAGGCAGAACAAATTGTACAGTTAATTCTGACCTGAGCTTTCCTAATGTTTTTGGGGTACTCAGACCCATCTTTAACCAGAACTGGGTTTATTTAGTATTTTAATAAAGTAAGGGTCACCGTCATTAGAAACAGGATGACTGCAGGCAGGAATATGTTTGATACGGTGACTGGATTTGATCATTGTTCTCACGAGCCAGGCCCTGGCCGGGGCAAGGCACAGGCCATCTCTTTATTCCTCCAAAGTCTGTGTCGTGGACTTTTAACCTTGGCCTGAGCTCTTGGCATGGAAATTGCCAGTATCCTAAATATGCAACATTCCCTTTCTTTGGCTTTAGACAAAACCAGGAGCAGGGCTGGTGTAATAGTCAGTGATGACAGCTTCATCCCATCCCTCAGAAAGCAGCAAAGGAATTTTGCAGTGAAGCCAGAGCAGCGGAGAGAATCTCAACAATTTAATTGTGCGATTCTTACTGTGGCAGTGGGAGGTCATTTTAATTCAAGAGCAAAACCAACAGAGTCTCGCAGTATCACACACAGCATTTCTAATGATTTAAAACCCCTCTAAATCAGAAGTGTGCTACCGGTAAGCAGGCTGGGAAAACCCCTCCTGACAAGAAAGATGGGTTTATTTTATTTAATTTTTAGATGTTTCTGCAGCTTGCTAGATTCGTAACCTGGAGCAAGTTTAATTAAACTCAATGAAGCAGTTTAAAGGGAATTAAAAAATTAGCATTAAAAAAAAGTGTTGATTGTTTTCTAATTATGCTGTGGACTTGTAACGGATCCTTGCCTTTTGAGCTCTGGCTAAAGCCACCAATACACACCAGTGTGGACAGGAGACCTGGAGAATTCATGGTTTTCCATTCCTAGTCACTTCTCCAGATAGCTCAGCGCCCTTGATGCATTTCATTGCTTTCTGTCCGCAGTTGGACAAAGTGGATTTTATTTTCTGAAGAAAATTGATGATCTCAAAGGTCTTTTCCAACCTAATGATTCTATGACTCATGATTCTGTGAATAACACATAGAATGACAACAGAGTAGCATACAATGCAGGAAAGTTTGCTATGTGTAGTTTAAAAACCTTTTGGTTTATTCATAGAGAAAGTCCATGTGATATTATTGAAGGGTCCAGATTCAGCCTGCACTGAGGAATAACAGTGAACACGGAGAATAAGAGCTGTGAACGCTGCTCTGAGCCCAGGGATGGTCTCAGTGGGATTTTATTTTGACACTTCTGGGCAGCTTGGCTACGCTACAAATGGCACCCATCGTACCCACCGGGGATGAAGATCCGTGTGTTGCCATCAGTCGTTCCTTCCAAACATTTCCTGCCTCGATGCAGGCAGAGGGCAGTGCAGGTCATGATCTGGCAGTGATTTTCTCTGGTAAAACCGTTCATCTCTTTTGGAGCAGTGAATGGAAGTACTTTCTAGAGTTCCTTCTGAGGTACCAGTGAAGCTTGGAAGGGACAGTGGTGGGATACTTGACTGTCTGGGGTAACAGTCCAGCATCCCAGGACAACATACAGAGAATCATAGAATTATTTAGGTTGGAAAAGATCCCTAAGATCAAGTGCAAATGGAAATCTCATTCTGCCAAGTTCACCACTGAACCATGTTTCTAAGCACCACATCTATGTAGCTTTTGAACCCCTCCAAGGATGGTAACTCCACACCTCCCTGGGCAGCCTCTGCCAGTGCTTGGCAGCCCTTTCAGTGAAGAGTTTTTCCTGACATCTTCCTCTCCATTCTGCTAGATGCAGCTTCTCATGGTTTGGCCTTTCTGACCTGCCCCAGTTCATCTTGTCTAAACTGCCCAGGGATGGTGCGAGAGGTGCAGTTTGTGCTGTAACCATTTACAGTTGGACTTGATGATCTCTAAAGTCTTTTCCAGCCAAGTGATTGTATGATCTCATCCAGAAATTAAAACCCTTTGAAGTTTTGTATTTTCAAATCCACCTGCGTGTCAGTAGGTATCCCCACTGAGCTGATCCCGATGAGTATTTGCTGTGTTACACCAGCTGGGCTCTAAAACAGCAGCTTTCATAGCCAGCTCGAAGGCCCCCTCTCTTCAGGACTACACATTAAATACAGTATTTATTATAACTTTTGAGGCACTCGCTTCTTTGTTTTATTTTAGATGATTTATTCAGTCTTCAAAATCCTTCCATCAAGTTTTTGGCCTGATGACTGTCCAGAGGCCTCTTTAAATTAGAGCAGGTACATTAGGTTCTGCACTCACGAAGTTCTAAATTGTCCCATTGTTCTTCATCACCATTTTAATGGGCGTATTTCTGGTCCTGATGAAGGAAGAGGCTGCTTGGCAAGATGCTGTAAACTAAGCATGAGCTTTGAGGGGGCTTGTTGGTGGAGTTCACTAGAAGTGTAACACATACAGAGACACGGAAATGCTCCTAGCAGTGCGTTTGTACTATGAGAAACTTCCTAATGGCTCACAGAATTGAAGACTACAAACAAAATCTTCTGCATCTCTTGTAGAAAAGCTTTTCACATTTATTTTGCATTTTGGCTTCTTGTCCCTCTCTCGTTCATTACGTGGCCTCTCTCTGTCACACCCCCCTTTATGAGGGCAGTCTCTGTCTTTTTAACCTTTGCATGCTGGGATGTCCTTTCACCCCCATCTTTTTCACTGCTCATATCTAGACATTCCCCCTTTAGAGAGACTAGGGTCGAAACTGCTTAATTGTCCACTAAAAACCAGAAAAACAACACACCACTTGGGGAAATCCAGAGGAAGTGAAGTCCTTGAGCAACTGTAGAAGTTTCAATGACGTGCCTTGCTACAGTTTTTTCTGGTGTAACTTTGGTGTCTTTCAACCACTGCTTTTCTTTTCTAGAATGGTTCAGATCTGGGCACCGAGTCGTGCCCTGTCACTGTGATCGCAGAGTGGCTAACGGTGCGTGGTCTGAGCGCAGCATCATTGTTCCGAAGCAGATCAACTACTGAGCCGATAGGCAGCGGAATGAGAAACTCCTGCTGACAGCAGGGCCTTCTGTTTTAGCTGAGAATAATTCACTGAGTAGATAATTGGTGAATTCCCAATGGGAAAAAACTTGATTCTGTCTGAGCATAGGTTACCAAATGTACCACCATAAAATAATTGATTTTGTGATATATCAAGGAGGGACATAAGTTGAGACTATTGAACTTTTCACTTAGGGCCTCAGGGTGAACTTGAACCAAGCTCCCAAAGGTGAGGGACCAATGCTTGACGCGTGCGGGGTTTTGCACTCTTAACGGCCTCTTTAACTTCCATTTTCTCCTATTAATCTTCTTCCACCACGATCTGGATGTGCACGGAGTCTCATTAAGATGGTTGAGTTGTCATTGGAGATAATCACCAAAGGAATGTGTTATAAAACGAGGAAAAAAGTACGTCTGGAAAGCCTGAATAATTTTTTTATGCTGTTGTTTTAGTGAAGAGGCTTTGGATGCTGATAGGAAAGTTCCTATAGCTATAGGGCACATTTAATTGCATTTTAGAAACTTCTTTTAATCCTGTAATAACAAAAAATTAAATCAGTGCTGACATTTTTTTGTTGCCAGAAGAAGGTAGTAAAAGGGTAAAGAAATAATTGTTAGTTCTGAGAATATAATTAGCAACTTTAATGCTTTAATCTAAAAAATGCATATTTTGAGCCTGGGTGAATGATTAAAGAAAAGATATTGAAAGCCTTTGAAATTTCTAGCTGTTTGTTTTTAATTGTAAATTATGATCACTATAATTAGCTCATTTAGTACATTTATAATGTAAACAAATATGAATATACAGAAGTTCAGTGATATATTTCAGGGCAAATAAGAGCAACATTGTGACCCTGGGCTCTATTTATTAAGCCTTTCTTGTAGTGTTGGCACTACTTGATTCTTTGAGACTTTTTCCCCCCTCCCTTTTTTCCCGAAGATAAAAGAAAGCCGTACGTAATACTTGCAGGTCTCTGCTGAAGTCTTAATGCATCTGGGACTGCACCGAAGAGAATGCAGACACAAATCTGCTCCTTTTGGGGCTCCATTTAACCCTCACTCTGAAGCTTTCCTACAGCTGGAATGTTTATCATATTAAAAAATAAATAGCACATCTTTTCTTAAACAGAAGGTTTTTAACGCGGAACAATTAGATCAACTGAAGGTGGTGTTGAACCCCCAACAAAAGGAGGGTGTGGAGCTGTTTGAATGGGTCCAGAGGAGGCCACAGAGATGATCCGAGGGCTGGAGAGCCTCTGCTGTGGGGACAGGCTGAGAGTTGGGGCTGCTCAGCTTTAAATTGGGAGGGGGAAGATTTAGATTAGACATTAGGAAGAAATTCTTCATGGTGAGGGCAGGGAGGCCCTGGCCCAGGCTGCCCAGAGCAGGGGTGGCTGCCCCATCCCTGGAGGGGTTCAAGGCCAGGCTGGATGGGGCTTGGAGCCCCTGATCCAGTGGGAGGTGTCCCTGCCCAGGGCAGGGGTGGGACTGGATGGGCTTTGAATTCCCTTTCAACCCAAACCATTCCATGATTCTGTGAGAGATGTTTCAGGCCAACTTGCCTATTTCCTAAAGAAATGCCGTGTCTGATGCCTTCTCTCCTATTTCCTGGTGATGCCCCTCATGGAGCATCCTGGGACTGGATTCTGGAATGTGGTCCATGTGCTGCCCTCCCCATCACTCAGGATCACGAACAGGAGCTGCCTGGCGAAGGCTCCTGGCATGCGAATGGAAACTCTTAATGAGTAACAGGATGTCTTCCCCCCACCATGTTAAAAGATTAAAATTTGAGGTTTAGTCTCACCATTATTTCTATAAAGAAGGCATCTTTTGTTACGTTTGCAGCGCTCAGTTATCACGCGGCGACACACTGCACCCAGTCCTGATAAGTCAGGGGAAGTTATGATTAGTTAAGCTCCTTATGAATAGAGAAGGCTTCCCTGAAGGTTGTAACCAGCCTTTAACTGGAGATTTGAAATCACTGTTGAAGTGTTTAGACGAGGCTGCCTTTGTGTACACTAAACAGTTTAAAGTTACTTTTTAATCCAGTGGCGCCTGGTTTATGGTGCGCACTTGCTCCGGATTGAATCTTGCTCTGTTCCTCACTGCCAGCTGCCTTCTTGGGGTCCCCCGCTAACTGTTAGTTTATCTCAGAGAGATGAATTGTCAGTAAAAAGCAAATAAAAACTTTTCTGCTGAGTTCTCAGGGTTTAAAAACCTCTCTCTTCTCCTGCCATATAAAGTGCCATGTAAAATAGACGGAGTCGCTCTGCTCTTGCACTGTGAGCCCGCGGGAGTTAAAACAGAACCCGAGACAAAGGTGGAAGAGGTACCGATGGCAGCAGCGTTCCCCGTTTTCTGTGGTTGCTTTTCAGCTGAAGGAAGCAAGCGCTGGTTATTGCAGCTGCCACGGTGACATCTGATATTTTGGTATCAGTGGTTGCCTCACCCACCACACGGCCCTGGCCACAACCGAGACTCTCTGTCTGCTGTTAAACTGTGAAAGGTCTTGGCCCTCCTGATGCTGTTTCGAGTCAGCATCGGTTATTAAAAATGAGCAAACTTGGACTTGACTTTGTGGCTTAAGTCTGAACAATTATATTCTTTCTACATTTCATTTCTACTTTTGGGGAACATACTTGCTTCTTGAGAGTCCTGAGAAGTATCTGGAGATTTCAGGCAGGAGTGGGGCTGTAAAATAGCAAGATAATTCATAGAATCATAGAATAGTTCAGTTGGAAAAGACCTTTGAGATCAAGTCCAACCATCCCTGTCCGCTGCTAAACCATCCCTGAGAACATCATCCACCCATCTTTTAAATCCCTTCAGGAATGGGGACTCCACCACCTCCCTGGGCAGCCTCTGCCAGTGCTCGACGACCCTTTTGGGGAAGAAATTTTTCCTGGTATCCAATCGGAACCTGCCCTGGTGCAACTTTAGGCCATTGCTTCTCATCCCATCACTTGTCACTTGGGAGAGGAGACCAGCAGCCACCTCACCACAACCTCCTCCCTGGGATTTATTGACACTGAAAAATCCCTCACCATTGCCATGCAAAATATCAGATCCAAAGCAGGCCTTTACTGAATTCTTGGTTTTCTTTTCACAGACAGGAAAAGCAAGCGAACAAGCAAAACTGTTTCATGGAGATCTAGCTCAGAAATGTAAAATGATAAATCCAAGATTGTGGAGTTGATATGAACACAACTGTCCGCGATGAGCATTTTCTCCCTCCTCAGTAAGAGCCTGCCTTGTGGTAAGATGAGTTTAAAAGGTGCTTAACGCAGGCACCATGATTGAGTAGACTCTGATGCAAATAGAGAAGGCCTATCAACCCTACCTAATTTTTAGGAATAAGGTATTGGAAAAGACTCTGTACTTAAGATAGCAGAGCTGGCCTGCCTGGCTACTGCTCTGTACATTGTACAGTGGGTTTCAGACCTTTCCAGCCCTGAATGCTGCTCTACCCACACCTTCTGGTACATTCTGGATTGCAGTTGCAAATGCTGATTTCTGTGGCATGAAAGGTCCTCTCTTTATGTTTCACCAGAAGCACCTCTCTGATTGTAACGATATACACACGTAACATGGTACATATGCATACATAGTGTATATTTATATATACATGTATAAAGAAACACGTGACTTCATATCTCATGGTAAGATAAGAAAAGGCCATTCTTTAAAAATAAACCTTACAAAACTTTATGTGGTTGTAAACTAAAGTTATAAGGTTCTATATGTGAAGTTAAAAGGTTATAAATGCAGTTCTGCTTATCTTTGTGGAAAAGCAGATCAGAAATTGTCAGCAGTTCTTTTCTTAGAAGAGTTCTGTCACAGCTCTGCAGATGGAAAGCAAGATAGACAGGGATTGAGAGCTAACATGAAGAGGCAAAGAGAGAGAAAACCTTAAAACCAAATGTAAAAAGTGGGAAAATAAAGGTGTGTCCACTGTGAGCATGTTTGACAGTAACTTGTACCAGACAAGGGATTATGTGGTTCTACCAGTCCTCTCAAATCCTGAAATTTAAAGAGAAAACCAGCTGGTTTATTTTTATTTACTTTTAAAGCTCATTGCTCAAATATATCAGTCGTTTGGCTGTGGACAAGCAGTGGATGTGGCAGCTCAGGGGTGAAGGGCTCCGAGTGCTCTCTGGAGTACAGCTCTGCTCGGGTGTTTTCTCTTAGGAGGGTTGGATGTGCCGTGGCAAAGCCTGGGTCTTCACTGTGCTTGTAAGTTTTCCACTGTGATTATGACTAGGGTCCTTAAAGGATACTGTAATTACCATTATCCACAGTGATGTAATTATTAGTAATAATTACTAATAATCTGGATAAACCCCTAAGGAAAATACTGTAGGTGGAACGCCACAGATGGAGTCATTATAGCAAAGCGAGACTCGTTCCTTGCACCCGTCTTGTAATAAAATAATTAATTCCCAGCTTTTTTGAGGGTGATGAGAAGATTCCTGAGAGACATCTCTCCTACCGACCCCCTCTGACCACCAGAGAGGCTTCAAAAACTGAGAGAGGAAGAATGAAGAGGCTTCTGCCCCAGTCCCTGGGGATAATTCAAGCAGTAAGCGTAACTTATTTCCGTCCAGCCTTGTCTGCCCATCACTTTTCTTCATCTTGGTCCGTGGCCTGTTGTGTTTCATAAGCCTCTTGAGTGTGTGGCAGACAAAAGGTATCGCTCTCAGAGCTTGGTAGACAACGCGTTGCCACAAATGGTTCAGCAAACCTCTTTCTCACAGGCTACGTTGCCAAATATGCATTGTTTTTATATTCTTAAATTCATTTTTGGACAAAGCTCCGGCTGTGTTTATCTACGGCTTTAAAAGAACAACAATCAAAACGAACAGCATTCCATGATCGCTTAGTTTTCAGATCAAGCACCAAAATCCTTACTCACTCGTGCAAGTGCATCTCTGCTCAGTGGTCTGTCCCATACCCAGCGCGTTCCTGCAGCTCCGGGCACCGCGGAGGGCACAGAGGGAAATATTTCCCATTGGCTGGGCAGACGAGGTAACGTAATCCCGAACCGTGCGCTCAGATTTTCCAATAAATGTTTTTCGTCACTACAGAGCTTTATATAACAGCAATAAAGGCAAGAAAGGAAATTAGAAACACAGCTGAGACTGCATCTCATACTTCATAATGGCCTAAAATTCTTACTGTTTATTAAAACGAACACCCCTTGTCAGGGTGTTGATCAAAAATTCTCTGCAGTCTCTTTGTTTTGATCTTTTCATTTTACAAACCACAGATATTTGTTGCCATTTCTTTATTTAGTTTTATGTCTACAACATTGAAACGCAAGCCTGCTTTCCAATAACGCTGCACGATAAGGTGTAATCCTGAGTCCGGTGAGCCAGCAAACTCCTCACTGAGCAGATTTGTCCACTCCCAGAGAAAGCAGAACCGGTGTAATGCGAGCAGAAATGCTCAAAGGTGGCACCTGAAAGGCTGCTTTCAAAAACCAGCCTGTTTCCCCAGGCCTCTGGGTTCATCGGCGTGTGTGCAGAACCTACTCTAATACACACATTTACCCTTTGCTTCAGCAGCTCCCTGGCTTCTGCACATGCAAACATTTGAATTTCCTGTTGGCTCAGAGGTGAGATTTATAACGTTTATTAAAGTTGCTTTTCGCTGGGAGTTTACTGGGCAGAAAGCCTAAGAGGGCCTTTTTTTTTTTTTTTTTAAGGGGGTTTAATTGCTTGAATTTACCAGAGGGGTGAACATTATGCTTTCTTTGCAGCCCCATGATCCACTAAGATTGCCAGGTGTTGAATTTCCCTAGAGGTTCCCTATTTATTGAAGGAATTCATGAAATATCCATCTATCCAGAGCTGGGGCTCCTAGCATCCCTTTCCCATTCGTCGTCTTGATTTTGTTTCCTTCATGGCTGCTTTTGAATTTCTGCATTGATCCTGTTTATTTTTGTCCATTTCTCCATAAGCACCTTCCCTCCTCTCGGCTCGAGCACCTCAGCTGTTAAAAACAGGACAAATAGCCCCAGAATTGACCGCATCCAAGAGCCTTTTGGTGGGATGGGACTGCAGGAGCAGAAAGGGCTCAGTGTTGGAAGTCTACCAGCGCCCTTCAGCAGGGTGGAAAGAGAAATGAACAGAGGATAGGAAAGAGCACAAGTCAAGGGCAAGGTGAGGAGCAAAGAGGTCTATTCCAATGTTTAAAATAAAACCCTATAAATAACCCTTCAAAATCCATGAATGGACTTCTCAACAGATGGCAGCCCTACTGTCAAGTGAGCCCAAGGCAGGCAAACCGTAATTGTTCACCAGTGTATTGTTAAGGGAATTTACTGATTTATTGATGCAGCAGCCACTTCAGTGAGAGGAATAAATTGGAATATTTTGGTGCATTTCCTTGAAAAACTCATCGGCTTTCAAGTCTCTGTATTAAAATGACAAAATCTTAAATGGGGGTCTCCTCCACTAAACAAAAGATATGCAAATTGCATTTCAAGATTTATATTATGATAAAAAATGAAACACAAAAGAGACATTATCTTGCAAAAATGTAAAAGTACATTGCTTCATGGGTCTATAATGATATAATGTGATGTTGATGTAGTTAAAGATGTCAGAAGGGAGACAATGACCTTAAAAGTTTAAGGCAGACACATTAATATTGATTGATTTTTAAGAGATTGAGCAGCAAGAATATATCTATATATAGCCTGAATATTGGATTGTTTGAAAATTTTAGATGAGATACAGAACATTTTGGTCTTGTCATGCTCCAGACCTAATTGTGAGGACATACTTTAAATGCAGCCGTTTGTACTACAGGAAATGGGGTGATGATTTGCCTTGAATTTATCAGACTGTAAACCTGTTTCTTGTAAAGATCCGTGGTGTTTGACAAAGCTGGATGATCATTTCTGGCTTAACCACAAACGCAGGTCTGGCCTATGAGGTATCACAGAAGTCCCAATGAAGGAAGGTTTGTTGGTTTCTTGCCTTGTTCTAGACACATGTAGGTGTGTGTGGAGGGGTGAGACTACGTTGTACACACAGACACACATTCCTGTAGCAGCCTGAGCGCAGGAAAACCTCAGCACCTTCTGGCCTCGTATCAAACAATAAGCTGTCACATCATTTTCTCTTTCTCCTTTTCCCCAAGCTGAGGGAAGGGGGTCAATAACTCTTCTTGTTTAAATAAGTTTGGGTTCACCTTATATCCCTGTTTATGCCTTTGTGATGAGGATGGGGAGGCCCTGGCCCAGCTGCCCCATCCCTGGAGGGGTTCAAGGTGAGGCTGGATGGGGCTTGGAGCCCCTGATCCAGTGGGAGGTGTCCCTGCCCAGGGCAGAGGGTGGGACTGGATGGGCTTTGAGGTCCCTTCCAACTCACCGCATCCCATGGTTCTATGATCTTGCTGAGCAGAGGTCCTGGAGCATTATGCAAGCTGGAGATTTTCATTCTGAATCCAACCTCGTGAAACATGAGGCAGATAAACATAAGGTGTGGAGCACATTTATAAAAAAGGTTTTTAATATCACTTTCCAACGAATCATTAGTCTTTTACCTTCTTCTCCCCATGTATGAAGTGATAGAAAATCAATAGCTAAAGGGAAGAGGACAGCTGGTAAGTAGAGTTCAGCGTAGACATTTTGTGTAAGAGAGAATTCTTGTTTTCAGGAAGCAAAGACAAGAAAAATTATCGTGTGGCCACTTTGCTTCCAGATTCAATTTTTTAAATGTATAACCAGAAATAGAAGAAGATGGATTCTTTTGGGGGAGAAGTATCAGACAGCAAAGTGTCTGAGTGTCGTAGCTGCGTCCTGTAAACCTTGCCTTGGTTCCACCAGTGGCAAAACCTGCTGTGACCTCCAGTGCAGGAAACCAGCCCTAACAGCCTGCTTAGTAAACCAGAGAAAGCACGGTGTCTCCAAAGGGTCTGGCCAGAGGGAGCATCCAGAATCCCAGAAAGTCAAGAAATCTGAGGGCAGTCAGACTTGATTTAATTCTTTTTTACTACAAATCTCATTTCAGCAAATGATTAACGGGAGAAGAGACGTAAATGGCAAAGTCTTGATCAAGGGAGCTGCTGTCAGGGCACCATCTAGATAAATTAGGAAAAGAATGCTCGGGTTTCTCTGAAAGAAGACTAATGACATTAAGTCGAGATGAAATAGAAAGGAGCAGCATTGCAGGCTGAAAATCATGAAAGACCAGCGTGCCCTGACAAGAAACCCTGAGAAGCTTCCTGAACTGAAAAGCAGCTGGAAACGCTGAAGAATGACTTTGTGTAAGTGCCAGATCTTGAAGCTACTCAGAACTGAAGATGACCCAGGCACCAAGTTTTCTTCTTGGGACCCGCAGAGGTAAGTGAAGGAATATTCTGGAATCCTCTGAAGCAGCAGCTGCTTGGAGCAGCTCCACATGCTGCAGGTGTTCTGCATCTCAGGTGCTCACTCTGGTCAGGGGGGATCAGCCCTCTCCATTAAACCTGAATTGGGAACACCTGGAGGGAAACGGCCCCTCCCTTAAATCCAAAATGGGAGAATTTGGAGGGAAACGGCCCCTCCCTTAAACCTGAATTGGGAACACCTGGAGGGGGAGAGCGAGGGGATAAGGCAGGGGGCAAAGCCTGCAGTCAGCAACTGGCTCTGTGAGCCAGAGAGCCTGTTTCCAGGAGGGGAGGAAGGGCAGCCCAAACTGGGATTATTAGGACTTTATCAGTGAGCAGAAAGGATTTCTACAAAGAGAGACTTCCCTGATGGTAAGGTTTGTCTTTAATATATCAGAAAAGGGTTTTGAAAAAGGCTATTTAGAAAAAAAGCCCTGAGCTTCATTAGTTCGAAGTCTTGCAGTTCTGGAGTGGTTAAAGGAAAACAAATGTCTCCTTTCTCAGGAAAAGCTGAATTGTTGTTTAAATATTGACTTAGTCTTGTAAGAAGCACTAGTAAAGGAGCAGATCCTCTGTTGGAGGTGTTCTAGCTTCAGATTTAGATTGTAATGTCGTAATCTAGAGTAGCATTTCCATAACCACGCGTTTACTGCGACTGGTACTAAAACTGCTTGAGGTTCACTGTCCTGCTTCCCCAACCTTCCCTCATGGCGTGGGACTGGGGAGGCAGGCGGCAGCCTCTGGAGCCCTGCACATCAGCAGAAAGAATTATTTTTGAAGGTAGAAGATGAAGAAAGAACTCAAATTGATCTTTAGAAGGGATAACGGGAGCAGCGGAACTTGCAGTGTTGGTGTTAACCCCCAGCCAGGAAGCACTAACAAATTGAAGCGTGTATTTAAAACTTGGTGTGATGCTGTTGGAGGTTTTTGCTCTGTTGGGCTCGGAGGGCCAGTGATCTCCAGGGCTGTCAGTTCAACAACTCTCACAGCACTAGGGTCACTTAGAAGAGAACAATAGGAAGGAATGATGTTAATAACACTTAAATGGCTTTTTCCTTCCTGCGAGTCTACTGCAAGCATGAGGTAATTAACAAGCTCTTTGTCCTGGATGTATATCTAAACAACTTTTAAGCAAAGAGTACAGATAGGCAAGACAAAGTTGTGCCCAACTGCATGGTTTTAAGGCTCAATATTGCAATGTCTGGTATCACTGCTCTCTGCAGTGGGTCAGTAAGTCCAGTTGATGGAAACCAGGACAGTCTGTTTCTGCATGCAGGGCTCCTTTTTCATTGTGTGAAGAACTTACTGCAATAACTTCAGCTTTGAGTCGATGCGGTGCGTGCTGTAGGAAACCGCTGGCAAGTTATATGGGGGTTGTGGTTGAGTAGAATCAAAATATGTGCTTAGGTTGCACAGACACACCAGGTATTCAAGCTGCCGCCGGTCTCTGTAGTGGTTCTGCGCTTTCTGCTCTCCATCAACTCTAACATCTGCCCACTCTGGTGTTCTGAGTGTGGCCAAAAGGGCTTGTATTCTTGGGCAGACAGATTCCTTTAAATCTCCTTGCTTAGAAAGCGCAGTCTGACAAAGAGAGCTAGAAAAAGAGGTTCATCAGGTGCTGAGAAGAAGTGAAGGCCTCTTGAGGAGAAGGGACAGCTATTGTAAGCTATTGCTCTGTTTTATCCTAAAACTACTGCTCTGTTTTCAGTGTGCTTTGCTTATGGTTAAAATAGAAGTTCAGTGATGTCTGTGAAGCTGGAATCACAGAATGGTTCAGGTTGGAAGGGACCTCAAAGCCCATCCAGTCCCACCCCTGCCCTGGGCAGGGACACCTCCCACTGGATCAGGGGCTCCAAGCCCCATCCAGCCTGGCCTTGAACCCCTCCAGGGATGGAGCAGCCACCCCTGCTCTGGGCAGCCTGGGCCCGGGCCTCCTCACTCTCATTGTGAAGAATTCCTTCCTAAAGTCTGATCTAAAACTTCATGAGTCAATTTGATAATTAAAGAGCTCTTCCTAGCTTTGAACTGCCAAGTGCTATTCATGCAGATGGACCTGGATGTGGAGCGAAGTCTGCTGGGAGATCTGCCTGGGTTGGTCTCCTCTTTGTCTTTAGGACGGTTGATCTGTTGCTCCTCCAGGGTCCGGGCAGCAGCTGGTGCCTGTGCCGCTTTGTGCCTGTGCACGGGGAGGTGAGCCGTGTGCGCTCCAGCCGAGAGGCACGGGGAGCTTTGGTCTGTCTGTGCTGAGCTCAGCTGCTGGGAGCAGAGGAGGTGTGAAAAGGCTTGTTAATAAAAGTCTGTTTAGATTTCATTACTGTGAGCAGCCCCATCAAGACAATACAGATCTTGCCAACCCTCTGAGAATTTCAGGCCGCACTAAGAGCATTAATGCTCTTTCCTGCGCTGGGTACCTTTTGCAGCTGAGCCTTCATGCAGGGCGAGCGGTGCTCTCCTGCCTTTGTAGAACAGAGGATGGAGGCTCCTTTCTATGGGTAGAGAATGGAGTGGGGAAGAGGAAAGACAGAGCAGGAGGGGGTGGTCTTGTTTCTGTTATTCACACACACTGAAGAAAAGCATCCAGCTCAGCCTTCTGTTTCCCCGCCTTAGTCTTTAATAGTAGAACAGGGAGCTGCTTTGGGGGCCAGGAGGAGCAAAGGTGTTGGGTATGGACCAGCCAAGAGCACTGGGAAGGACATAACTGATTGCTCCATGGGGTGGACAGTTGCAGGTTGGTCCTGTTCCACTCGTAGCTGGGCTTTGGGAAGCTGCCTTACTGGCTCCAGCATGGCGCTGGAGCTTGAGAAGCCTCCTACGCAGGGAGGGTGTCGGGGGGAAAACAGAACTTTGTTATATATATTTCTGCAGAATGGCTCTGGCCTCTGAGGTCTGGAATAAAACAGTTTCTGAAAAGAAGCTGCAGCTCCAGAGGTATCCTTGCCCGTACAACTAGGCCTGGTCTTTAACCAGCGTGAGGACTGCAGTGAAGTTTTTCAGATCACTGGGAAAGAAAAATCCAAACCTGTGGCAGACTTGGCATGTGGGATGGCCACGCCTTTTTTCCCCTGGAAGATTAAACCTCTCCACTTTGATCACTGTTATTTCCTTTGTTGTGGTCTTTTTAATGTTCTGCAAGTTTTACTTGGATATTTATTAAACTTTTTATTGCTTAAGTCTTGATGAAAGCAGATGTAGCTCTCCTAACTATAAATGTTGCTCTTCCTCTCTCCACGGGGGTAAACAATCACCTGAATCTGTGTATTCAAATGTCAAAGACGCCCGGGTAATCGATAATGTGAAATGGTTGTGGGGAAGCTGGGGCAATCCCGTTTGTCTATTCTGCTGCCTTAAGTTTTTATTGTAAATGACAAAAGTCAGCAAAATCTTATTTCACTTTTCTCACTTGTCCACTTGTATTTTCTAAGGAAGTATCAAATTTTACATGATTAATGACCCAACTTAATCAAAAGGGAAATTCTTCGAAGAATGCGTTGAACGCGTTTCAAATAGCAATTTGCCATATACACATTTTGCCTCGTTATTGAGCATCATACAACTAGTGAGCACCTTTCTCCCTAGGGTAACTCCTCTGTCGTCAGGAGTAGAACTAAGTCCTTCCCATCTTGTGCCATGTCATGCCTTTTGGTGTGATGTTTGGTGCTCAGAGTACCTTGTCCCATCGGGAGATCCACAGGGATAATGTTTCATTTATTCCATCGGGGCAGTCTTTGTTGGAGAGTTAACAAAACCGTTTCACTAGCTCAAGTGTTTAGTGGTGTAGTTGAAGTCGATACGATTTTCACAATTAACTTCAGTCAGAAGAGGGCTGTGTTGACTGTGACTGTGTCACCCCAGTACAAGATGAACACTGTGCCCTTTTAAGTAGTGTATCACACCTGTATTTTTAGGACATCACTTCTTAAAATGTCCTGGAAAAGGAGGGGAAGAGATTTGCCTGTTGGTGCAGGACTTGCCTTCTGAATTGTGGCTTTACTTGCAGGAGGAGAATGCAGAATGCGAGACGTGTGCTTGTTAGGGGTGGTTGTTCAGCCTGTCCTCTAATGCTGCCTTCGTGGTGCTACGTGGGGTTCTCCTCTGCTCTTTCCCAGCATGGGGGCTGATGTCCTGCTCTGAAAATGATCCATTAAAATTGTATCACGGTTGTGTTTTGGTGAGACAGTATGAGGAAATGCCATCGGAAAATTAGATTCCTCTTTGACATCAGGCGCCCGGTCAGCGCTCCACTCCCATGTGTTTCCACCGAGACATTAGGATTTGATATAATTTTGGGCAGAAAACATTTTAAAATGAAACAATTGAATTTTCTAGATGGTCTTGGGGACCACTTAGCTTAAGAGAATACACTTCCAAATCAAAAGCCTTTCAATCATTCTGAATATTATTTGGATGTTATTTGCTGGATGTGTGGTAGCAGTTTGGATTTGTATTGAATGTTTGACTGGCTCAAGTGTGCAGAGATGATGTATGAAATTATTATTTCATATTTTTCTAGTGTTTGCATTGCAAGTGACATCTGGCTGACAGGAACTTGGAGAAATGGGATACGAAGTGAATGCTGCAGTTACCACAGCATCATATTTATCAGGAGGCTTAAGGTTGGTCTGTCTTTGTTTAACATATGAAACTCATGACAATGAATAAGAAACAGCACTTTTTTTTTTCACTGAGCTGGTTAGAAAATGAAGATAGATGAAGAAAAAATGTTAATGGTATTTTGTATGCTGTTCACTGAATTAATTTATGTAGACAATCATGTGTACTGGCTGAAAGGCGGCTCTCAACTTGTTTAGAGGTTTTTTTTTCTATTATACCTTTAAATTTTGGTTAATGTTGTGTGATTCATGCACACAATATCACAGAGATGGGGAAGCTTGGAATAAGCCATTGAGATGATACTGGAAACCAGCCTCAACAGCAAATCGTGCTACAAAGCATTGCAAGTGGTTCTTTTCAGCAGTTCTTTACCATGCAGCATGCTGTACATGATTCATTGGAGTATGCTTTGCACCTTTAGATGAAAACCACAAAGCATTTATCTTGTGTTGGCTTAGGATGTTTTGGCAAAGGAATTGTCATGTAGGTACCTTTTTGCTTTAAAAGTACAGTAGGTGTTTTTGGAGCCTTTCTGAATCTTCCTCTTCACTGTTGTACTTCCCGTGTGCTCAGATCTGCTATAGATCTGTGTTTGTTATAGATGGAGTATTCCATAATGTTGTCCACCTACCTGCTTTCTGTGTTATCGTTTACCCTTCTGACAATGACATAGTTTCTTGGGTTCCTCTAAAGAAACCTGATGTCTGTCACTCCTGAAGCATATTCCTTTGTCCTTCTGCAGGGAATGTCTCCAGACTCTTTCAGCTGGGGAGGGTCAGTCCCCTTATACTCAGTATGCCTTTCCTTACTAACAAAATCATTCATTCACAGAAATATACTGGGCACCTTGGGCTGCCTTAGATGGGTCTGCAAGTGCTACTGCCTCCTGTTGAGCTAAAATCTCATGCATCTTGTGTTTATTTTGTCACTTGCGTTTTGCTCTGTGCTGCATTATGTACACAGTACTTCTGTCTCCACTTTGGAATGTACGAAACAAAGTTGTTCTGGTTTCTTAGCCAATGTTATTTATGCCCTTTTGACAATCAGTATTACACTTCTATTTGCCCCCTTTTTGTCTGCCTAGACACACACTCAGGTTTTATCAGCTTTTGGTTAAGATTGCAAGACTGCCTGTATGCCAACACAAACAGAATGTGAGGAAATGAGTGGTTGTCATTCAATACTCCATTTGCACTCCTCTCATTGGCTTTTTCCCAGTCTCGGCAGCCTTGCTTCTAGCATCTGCAGTCTGCACATTTCTAGCTTCATCCCCATCATATTAGTTTTCTTCTCATTACTATTACATCATTTCTTTGGCCTACTGCATGGCTTTATGCTTGTATATTGAGTACTTGCACCCCAAACTAAGACAGTTATTATTAAACAGTAAGTCTGCAAGTTGTGGTTATTTACTACCTTGCAGGTCCTAGGGCTGAGAGTGAACTATCCAGCTGTAGAACTGCCAGCGATCAGGCTGCATTTGCATTCTTTGTATTGAGATATTTTGGTTGAAAGCTTTGGAATAAAATTATAAGTGTTGATAAGTAGGGTTTTCAAAGCTATTTAGGGGCCAAAAAGTTTTATGGACTGTTTCTAATATGTTTAATTCTTGTTTCTTGTGTTATTTAATCATTAGAAATCTGTACACAATGTGTGGTGGTTTCCATTGTACTTAGTGTCTTCTGGCTGGATTTAATCTTTCAGACCTGTTCCTTACCTTTTTTAGCATTATTTTAGTAACTATACTAATAATATTGCTAGTCCAATCAGCCAGTGTCCAACTCTACTGTCCACTGAGATTTTTTTGATTTAATGTGGTCATTTATGTCTGGTGTCATGTTGGAATTTCTGTCAAAGCAAGGGATCATCTTTAAGAGCTGAGGGTCTGGGAAACACTTCATTTAATTCTTTAATCTTTTCCTTTGTGTGTTGAGTGTCGAAGCCAAGCTTCTTGACAGTTCGAGTTTACAGGCTGTTTTGCAGAACAAGGATAGGTCAGGCTGCCTCTATTGCTCTTTTGAACCTTCCTTGGCCTGTGGGAAAGTCTGTGTGGTCAAAGGTCTGATCCCTGATCTTAGCACTTTCTTGTGTGGGTGAAGATGAAAGTGAGTGACACTTGATATAAACAACCTTTCCTTTTCAAGAGGAGACTGGTAGCACCTACGTGTGCAAATACGCTGCAGGAACAGAGTTATTTAGAGATGTTTGTCAGTCACAGGACTAGCAAGTGAGTTTTGAGGCATTCTTAGGAATGATGTGTATATATAGTAAGAGCTAGAGAAAAGATACTTTTTATTTGAAGACTCAAGTTGGTATTAGCTGTGATAGACTCATGAACTGCGGAGACATTTCAATACGATAGCAGGCACCAAGTATTTTTTTAATGTTTGGTTGGCAGAAGGCAGCAGGAAGGGTGTAAAAAGCATATGGGCATAAACATATGAAGCCCTGAACCTGGGATTTTTCTTTGCTCCTTTTTGTTCCTGTTCTTGCCTCTAGAAGAGTGTTGAGATAAACAGCAATCCTGTGGTATGGACCATAACAAAAGCACTCGAAGGAGGGTGGGGTGGAAGAGGAAGGAGAGATCCCAGAGGGCAGCTGGTACAATGCTGATAGTCATATTTTGTAGCTCACGATTTGTTCTCTGACATTGGGAGAAGGCAGAATTGAGCCCAATTCCCTAACTGAAAAGAGTCCATTTAAAGCTGAATTACAATTGACAATAAAACATTTTAAAGAAATCAGTCTCTTCGTACTGCTTTTGGCTTAACAGAAACTAAGGTTGATAAAGATATGGAAACAGAAAAGGAGTAATTACTGAGCTCCAGAAGGTTTGTTTCTCATCCTTACAGGTGGACAAGGTGCGGAGGGGTCTGGTTCAGTAGTGGGGCAGGTACAGGTCTCGTATGGGACACATCGGATCCAGTCCTCAACCCTTCACACCTCAGCTGTAGTGCTCCTGTTCCTTCAGCTCACCTTCACAAAGTTTAAGGGGTGTTCAGAAGAGAATTTGCCTGCTTGAGGCATTGCTTTCCCTGCTGGCAATGCTCCAGTACATTGGAAGGTATTTGCCTCCCTTTTAGGACTCTCCTGTTTACAAGAGGTTCTGTTCTTGTCCAGGGCATCAGGATGGCAACGAAAAAGTATGGAAAGACTTGATAAAGCCTTTATACTGCTCTGTTATGGCTCAGTGCTGTTATGACACATCTGAAGACATTGCTGGTGGCTCATTTTGTCCTAATTTGTTTAATATTTTGGTAGAATACTTGCTTTTTTCCTCCCCTCTATAGTAACCTCCAGAGTTTTGAGTTCTGTTCTAGTTTTTGGGGGTTTTGGGTAGAATAACCCCACCCTGCCTCATCTACAGCTGATCCCGTGGCACTCAAACCAGAAAATCATGATGTAAAAGATTGCTGTTATGATGGTGATGATTGTGAATTCCAGTGATATTCTTAGGTGTAGAGAAGGTCTCGACTGTATGATTAGTATATGTCTAGGTGTCTGGTTCTGTACAGATAACATTCAACTCAAAGCTCATCGATCTGAATAGCCCTTTAGTAACAGCTATTTTGAAGTCTAAAGTCCTTTAGTAACCATTTCGCCATCAAGAAGTTGACTTTGGCTCATTTAGTAGAGACCATACATCTCAAATGCAGAGATCCCATTTCGTACCCAAGATGGGATTTGGAATGTTCAGCCTTAGCCATAGCCATGTGGTTGGAGACTGCCTGTCTGCTTTCCTGCTGACAAAACCCTCTCTTTCTACCAGCAATAATTTCAATGTAATAGATTTTCAAAGTAATCTTTCCTCGATCAGCAGACAACAGTATTTTAATTTTGTAGGGTTTGTTTCTTTTGTGGGTGAATACTTCCCCCAAATTGCATTTAACATCTATTAACTTGGATTTTTAAAAGATCAAATAGTTTCCCTATCTCATTAGGATGTTCTTCATAATTTATTTCTTCCGATTTGGTACCACTGCATACATAGAATTCAATTTCTGTTCTGTTGCCTTATCTAAAAAACAGGATCCTGATAAGGGGCCTGTGTTATGACATCATGAACTTCCTAGGAACAACTCTTCTGCCCCCTTCTTCTTGGAGGAAGCTTTTCTATTGTTTCTGCTCTTCAGGTAATTCTTTCCAGATACCAGAGCGGCCTGTTTCTTTGGGCATCTCTCTCTGGTCTTGGCGCTGCTCTGATGGCAGTGGAGTCTCCGTCCCCGGAGGGGTTCAAAAAGCATGTAGTTGTGGCCTTTTGGGGGATGGTTTGGTCAGCACGGTGGGGTTGGGCTGACAGGCTGGATGAGCTGAGAGGTTTTTTCCAACCTCAGTGAATCTGTGATATGATGGATTATTCTTTTTTTTAACTAGTTGGACTTGAATTCAGATCTGTTAGTGCATCCATGTGCCATTCCACCACTTCGGCTCCTGGCTATTTATCAGAGGTCACTGCCTGTGTCGAAACTTCAAAGCATTGAAGTAAAGAACATGACTTGCTTCTACCGGTTTTCTCAAAGGGTCAGCTTCTCAAAGAGTTTTTTTCTTCAACTCAAATTTTTGGTTTTAATATTTTGTTTCTCTCTCCCTTTGCATAGAATCACAGAATGGTTTGGGTTGGAAGGGACCTCAAAGCCCATCCAGTTCCACCCCCTCATCCAGTCACTCCAGGCCCTTGTCAAAACTCCCTCCCCAGCTTTCCTGGAGCCCCTTTCAGCACTGGAAGCTGCTCTAAGGTCTCCCTGATGCCTTTTCTTCTCCAGGCTGAACACCCCCAACTCCTTCAGCCTGTTTTTGTAGTATTATACAGTAAAAACAATGTATGTGTTTGTACCTGCTGTGTATTTGTGTACTCAGTGGGCTTGGGATCATGGACTTGAGAGAGTCTGTATTAAAGGAAATCTGAATCTCTCCCTTTGCCTGTGCTATAGGACTACTAAGGAACTTGAAGTATCCTTTTTTTTCTTGCTGCCTTCCAGTCACACTCATTTTAGGTTCAGGTGCAAGTCTGTGTATGTCTCTAGGGTGGCCGTGCTGCAATAATTGCCCCAAAACAGGGCACTCATTCATAAATAAAGCTGAGTTTCTGAAGTAGAATTGCTGTCTATTGTATTTGAGAAGTAATGAAGTCTCTGCCTGGACCGGAGGCACTGACCTAGAAAGATAAACAGGGAGCACATGTTTGGTGCTTGTGAATTACTGTTTGTGGTTTGCTTTGATAATTTTGGCCTTCATATAGAAGTAGTCACTTGTAGACAACTGGCAATTACTTTTGAGGCTGTGGGTATAATCCATTAATATCCCCTAATTTAATGCAACCATCCAAATCAAACAGTCTTCTGTTTTTAAAAAAAGCCTGCAGGTAATGGAAGCTTCAGAGCGTGCATGTGCATCGTGTTATGGGAGAAACGTCTGCATTCTGTGCTCAAAGGCCTGGTAAAGTCCCAAGCTCGTATTAATGCCACTTCAAGCTTCTAAGGGAATGTTTTGACTGTTTGCCATTGGGTTATGGAAAAGCAAAGAACTAAAGCGGTGCCCGCTGGCTTCTAATACATCTTTTTAGGGGAGGTCAAAGCTTGGGCCAAAGAAAATGGGGGGCCCACCCCAGTGTCTGTGCCTAATGACATTGGCAGATGTGGCTGGAGAACAGAAAGCTGTGTTGGTGGAGTCCTACAAATACCCACTCTGTCTGCTGCAGAGCTGTGGTACTGGGGGGAAGACTTTCTTTGTGTGCGAGTGTTTCTGGTTAATCTGATGTGGTAAACGTTGGGTTTCCAAACCGAGGAAAGAGCTTTCTTCAGTCCTCAATTGAAAGATTTTTTATGCTGTGAGTTCTGGAGAATATTGAGCATGGGTTTCTTGTGTTGTATCAACGGATCTGACTGTATTTCAGTGAAAATGTGAAATGCTGTTCTTTCTTTAGTGTTTGATAGTAAGAGTGTATGAAATCTCATCAACAAGTGACCTTGCAAATTGCAGACATACAAAGGGGTCCTGCAGTCTTTCTTCCTCATCTGGCTGTCAGTCCTACGAAGCTGGTCTGGGAGGTGTCCTCTGCTGTGGTCACACGTACGGACAGAGCAAGCCAGGAATTGCTTGGGACATGGCAGGCTGAGGAAATTGGTTTAATGGGGGCTGAGCAGGCTTTAAATTGTTGCATTCTTCTCTCTGCTTTTAATTGTTGTTTTGTGCAGTCTGTCTGTTAATCTGCTTGTGTTTATTATTCCTGAATCTTAGTTTCCTGTGCCTGTTTGTAAACTTTGTCTCCTTATGGTACTGTTGCATCATGACTCTGAAGAATAAGATCATGTTGGTCCAAGAGGAAGCGATATGAAGGATCTCAGCTTTGTGTTTTTCCAGTCTTAGTATTCCCCGCAATGACAGTAAGGAATCACTAATAAATATAAATTTGCTAACCTTCAGAAAACCTTTTGCCAAACAGTCTTGAGCTCTGACTTGTTAGTTTAAGTCATTCCATTTGCATACAAAAATAATCTCTTTTCCCCATCTGCTACATTATTGATTTACATCTTTCAGGTAGTTATCCGCAGTGGCACGCACAGGCATTCATAGTTTAATATTGTCATTTTGAGCTGATTTCCTATAGCCTATTGATCATAAACCATGAAAAAGAGGATACATTTCTTTTTAAAAGTTTACTGCAAGTGTTGGGAACTGATTGTAAGTTTGTTTTACAATAATGGGTGCCTTTACATTCTTTTTTGACACCTATGCAGCACTGAAAACACTTAAAACTGTTGTCCATTGGTTGGACTAGCTCTGGTCCTAGGTTACTGCAGCAAAAGGATTCAAGTGGCTTCAAGCCAGGCATCACCAGGAGCTGAGTCTTTATCTGCTACAGTGAGGAATGAGTGAAGGCTCGAGGTCCTGGGGTTGCATCTGCCCTGGGTCCCTTGTCTTTCCAATTGGTGCTTCTAGTGAGAACAGTGGGGAAGACCTGCTGCCGTACCTCTGTGGTGCAGAGAAAGGCAAAGGACTTTATTTCATTGTAGCAGTGCTGCCAACAGATGGGAAACCTCAGAAAAATTCTCAAAGACTGATGTTTGCAGAAATAAACACAAGAAATTTGAAGGAAGGAAGCTTGGAGCTTGAACACAACTGAACAGCCTGTTGTTGAAGGACTGAAGGATTACTGATCCCATACAGGGCTGATGGCATGTTTTGTGTCTTTTTATTCTTTCAGGAGAAGACTTTCTTGATTAGAAACTTATAAGTATTTTTAATAGCAAGGAAAATCGAGGCTTGAAGTTATATAACACAAGTTTCCTGGTGTTGTAGCAAGTCAGGGGCCTAGAGCTGAAGGGAAGCAGCCGCACTTGATGCTGGAGAGTAGGAATGCTTTACCCTTTCCCTTCGGGAATGGTGGAGGCCCTATTAAAATGAGTCATTTTAAATGTAAACTGAACAAAGCACTTCAATTTGGAATTTATTAGAGGGAACAATCCAGCACTGGCAAGAGAACGAACAGAATGACCTAATGCTGCAGACACTGTCTATCTGCTTCCTGTAGGTGCAGGGAATGTCTGAATCTTTCAGGATTTGATTCCAATGGGACCACCAAGCAAACAAAATGAGCAAAGTGTTCTCGGTGTGGGTGTAGTGTTCCCACATTGCCTTATGGCAGTCCTAATCTACATGTTCTGAAATCGTTGAGCCCTGAGCCTTCAGGTTTAGCTGGGGCAGGCTGTGACCCACTGGGCCCTGCCAAATGTGCTCTGAGCTGCAAAAGGCACAGGGTTCTTAAGCTTTGATTTGAAGAGGTTGTAGCTATTATTAAAACAACCTTCAAGTGTTGACTCAAAATCCCTTCACGTTTTGCTAAAATTGTCCTGAAATTTGTCACTCGCACTAATATGGTTCGTTTTCCATCCCACGCGCTGTACTTAGCGTTGTGACGATTCCCCCCTCCTCTACCTGCTCTGTGGTGAGAAAATGTTGGTGTCATTTTCCTAAAACAAATAAGTGAAGTGAAATTTTCCCTTTGATCGTTTTCTCTGTTCTTATTAAAATGCCTTGCATTTAAAGCTGCCTCTTGCCTATTGTTGTTTAAATGACAAGTCCAGAGCAGGTGCTTTAAAAGTTTGTGGTTACAAATGGAGATGTCTTTAACTATTTATAATAGTCTTTGTTTAAATCGTCTTCGGGTGTAGAAGCAAGGTAAGCGAGGCACAGAAAACAGCTTCTTGCTAAAAAGACACTGTTTTTGTGAAAGGACGCTTTCTTAGAGGAATGAGAAAGTCTTCCCCCACTTCAGTGTATGAAATATTTACTCGTTAGGCAGTATCAGGAATACCCATTTTCCATAGTGCTGTACCAGCCCAACCCATCAATGTGCTGGTTAATTAAGTGTGACCTAAACCAACTTGACTTGAGCTCTGCATTAAATGCACAAAACCCATTTGAGCTGACCAGCAGCAGAAGTGGTACTCAGAGAAATTGAAAAGGATTTCTCCCAAATGCTTTCTACTTACTTACAGCACTCAAGTAATGGCTGAAGATTAGCATATGACATGACAGATTACATTAAGTCATGTCTTTCCAGTGCTTTATGACAGCGCTATCACATTAGCTTCTTAGCACTGGCACATCGAGGCATGCAAATGTTTTCAGACCCTCTTATTCAAATCTACAAGCTGACATGGCAGCCTTGATATGATTATTAGTCATTTGAGAGACTTTAATTCACGTCATCAGATAACAGGTTCTGCTAAAAGGTTAGAGAAACTGTCTGCTTTTAATGAAGCCCTCAAAAAAGACCCTCAAAACCCTCACTGCTCACGGAGAGCCTGATTTGACTTTATTGACAAGATCCCCCTAAGAATGAACTTGAGTTGAATAAGTAAGCAGGCATCTAGAGTGAAAAAACACCGATTCCATTAGACCAAGTGGGCTTGAAGTCCTATCTTTCTGCCTCTCATTTTCTCTTTCTGGTTTAACTTAGCTTTAAAGATGAGGCGCTCTGTCTGAAAAATGTTTTCAGCGTATCGTGTTGAACTGGGAAAGGTGGGGCAAGGACTGGTGTGATGCCTTAGTGGCAGATGTTCTTTGTTACACAGAGTGGAGGGTTGCTGCAGCTTGCCTCGGGGAGCTAACTGGGGGTATCTTATGGCAAGGAGCTGTGCAGCACAGCTACACATTCTTTCCGTCTGCATCTATTAATGTGACTCTGTATTCAGTGCTCTGGTGTGTTAAACCATGGTGGATCTGTGTTCCAAGGGAAATACACTGTAAATTGGTCTCCCACAGATCAGCAGCAGCTGGCGCAGGCTGCGTTCTAGGTCAGATGGATGAGGGGCAAGTAGGATGAGAAATGATGTTCCTGCTGGGCAGCTAGAGAGAGGAGGCAGCCTTTACTCTTAGAAAGTGTACTTATTGCGAGGACAGGGGAAGATACTGCTGATCACAGCCAACGTTATCTCCAGCTAAAAGTTATGGATCACAAAGTTGCAGAGAAATGAATCTGAATCTTTAAAACCTTTTTGGCATCAGTGTCACAGCAGCCTCTGCCAGCGGCGCCTACATCTACTAATGCCCAGACTGCACCAGGCTTCCAGAGGGCACCAGCATCAGGTAGCTGGAGCTCGTTGTGAGCTTTTGTTACCTGATTTCTTGCCCAAGAAGGAGGCTGGAGCTTGCTAGTAGACTTTGTAAAGTACCCAGTTTGGAGATGACTTTGTTTATCCTTCAGACTTTCTCAAAAGCACTTTGGGGTTTGCCTCTCGGAAATACCCTAACTTGGACAGTGGTAGAAGAATGTGTTTGAGTTTGCAGACATGGTGTGTTTAAGGGTAATAGTTGCGGTTAACTTTCACTTGTCTCTCAATCCTCTGTAAAACCAATTCCTTGTCCCCAGTACAGGACTTGTGCTGTGGTTATTAGGCTGTGCATAGTCTGAGTTTGAGGCAAGTGATTGACTGCACCCAGTTGACTTTAGTGTGGAAGCCCTGGTTTGTATCCCCTTTCGTGTTGCCCTTCAGTGTCACCTCTCCAGCTCACCTAACTGGGTTTGTTTCTTCTGAATATAAATGTGCTTGATGCCAAACAACTGTCTTCTGTGCTGTCTCACTAAGTCCTCCTGTCTTCATTTACCTCTGCCCCTCCTTTAGCTTTGGTCACGGTGTCCCTCTTGGATCCAGCCTACTTGGCTGCTTTCTCCGTGTCTTCCGTCTCTTCTGTTATCTGAGCAAAAAGGACTGATGTAAATGCCACCGGTCTGACCTGGCTGTGCTTCATCCCCTTTCCTAAGGATGAATTCCCAGGATGAGCAGCAGGACAGCGGAGCACCAGCTTCTTTGTCACTGCTCCCACCCTCCTCCTCCTGAGCCTCTGTCCTTCACCACAGCTCCTCATCACAAGACCCTTCTGTGCTTTACCAGCATGGACCAACCTTCTTTTGTGTCTGCTTCACTGATTCTCCGGCTCCTCTCACATCCATCTTAAAAATGGGTCTTTCAGCCTCGCTTATGCTTGTTGATTTCTCTCTCTTGTTGGATTTATGATCAAGTACTTTAATTTACTCGTCATACAATGTCTTTGTAACTACGTTATGTAATTTAAGCCATTATTTTGTATGACTGAGTACAGTGGTTTGGGATGCGGTTTGCATGAAGGCTACCATACAGCACAGTGACGGCGCTGTGTTCTGACCAGTTTTGCGTGGTTTTTGTCTGAAACGGTAGCAAAAAGTCTTCAATTATACCCTGTTATGTCATTGCTCATAAATTAATTTGCAAGACTTAAATAGAATATTTAGACTTCAATCTTGCAGACTCTTAGATGTGAGTTCTCCCACTGATCTGAGGGGAGATTTTGGCCACGGGCAATGTAGGCAAATGCAGGCAGGAGGTTCGAGCAGCTCTCTGCACTGTTGAAGCTTCCTGGCTATGGCAAGAATAAAGGGATACAAAAGTATGATAAACCCAGGACATAATTGTAGCAACAGCTTTTCCTCATCACAGAATAAGCATGTGGGCTGTTACCACAGGTTCTCCTTGACGTTGTAAGCCAGTTTAGGCTTAAGCCAGTCCTCATAGCGTAGCAAAATCACTCCCCGAAGTGATCCCTACGGGATTTAATATGAAGTAGCCTAGCTGGAGGCTGCTTCTTTTAAGTCATTTCACTGTAGCCGAATACTTGCTGTGTAAAGGAAGCTCTACACATCATTCTCCTGCAGCAGAAGCCGTAGCGCCATCTGTTACTGCGCTGCGTGGCCCTGAGTGTGGAGAACCCATCCCTGGGATCCAGCACCACTGTGTCAGCAGATGTGTTGGTGCTGGCATGAGCCTCAAGTCCTCAGGCTGTGCAGTCTGGCACAATTCCAAACCCCAGATGGCTCCATCCTGCATTATGGGATGGTTTTAAAGGCGGAGGGAAGTAGAGTGAGGTGGCTTCTGAAGTGGAGGGTCTGGTTGCCGTCCCTTCAGCCCCAGACCCAGGAGGGGTTAGTGCAGCCGCTGATGGCACAAGGACATGTCTGACCTGCTTGGATCTCGAGATGTATTCCTGGTCCTCATTTCCCTTTGCTGCAATGCATCAAGTGCAAGACTGGAATTAGAGAAACACAAATTCTTTGAAAAGCCCTGCTGAGTCTCTGAGATTCTGCAGATAGTTCTGCCCTTGCAGTTATTTCCATCTTGTCGTTTAATACAAGCTAGAAAATCTGTACCGCTTTGCTCCCCTCTGCCTAATTCTTCTGCAAGGAATCCATGTTCATCAATAAAGCCTCTATCCCACCCTTTTCATTACTCCCAGCCTCCTGCTCTCCTGTTCTCTTATCCATGGCTTATGAATGGTTCCACTGTCCCAAAATTATTTTAAATGTAATTTAGCTGGAATGCTGGTGAGTGACAAATGCCAGCAAGCTGCGAGGGTTTGTTCACCAGGGGCTGCAATCTCCTGCGGCAGCAAACCACAGCTCTAATCTTCATTTGCACTCTCCCAGTCCTGTAACAGATTGCATTGCTCTCACCCTTTCTCTCTCTCTCTGTTATTAATTCTTCACCTTTAAAAAGATTAATACCTTTCAAGAAATGGACTGGTGTGCTGATTCAACTATTCTGAGTGCTAATATATGGAGCCCACAGCACTGAGAACAGCAGTTTGATATCTACCACCTGATGGACCTTGATGTACAGCCACTGTTATCTCAAGTTTTCATGGTTTGTGAGGCTTAACACTTACTGAACTCATGTCCAAAGGTGCTGCTGGTGGGAATGAACTGATTGCTTCAGGAGTTAAGAGAACTACAGGAGAGCTTGAGATTAATCTTATCTGCTGGTTGTACATTTCAATGTTGAAGGGCTGACCTTAGTAGAATTGTGGAATGGTTTGGGTTTGAAGGGACCTCAAAGCCCATCCAGTCCCAACCCTGCCCTAGGCAGGGACACCTCCCACGGGATCAGGGGCTCCAAGCCCCATCCAGCCTGGCCTTGAACCCCTCCAGGGATGGGGCGGCCACCCCTGCTCTGGGCAGCCTGGGCCAGGGCCTCCCCACCCTCATTATGAAGAGTTTCTTCTCAATGTCTGATCTAAATATTCCTGTCTGAACTGGGACAGCTGACTCTCAGCTCCATCCCACCACATGTGAGCAGATGTATTTTAACTGGCTGACCTTAATCCCGTGTGTGTTTCTGTGCCACCCAGTTCCATGCTGTGTAAAGAGCTTTAAATGAGCTGCTTTGAATGTGTTGGATGCACAGAGTGCTGGACGAGCGTGGGTTAGATACTTTTGATATTCTGCTTTCTCAGACATCCCAACAAACCCTGCATTCTGAAGTACAAACGTACCACACAATTCAGGTTGCATCAGACTGAGATAAGAGGTGAGTTAGCTGGTGGACATGATGCCAAACTGCTCTTTCACTGCCCCTTAAGATGTGTATTTAAATCTTAAGCTGTGTATGACTGCATTTGATTTAGCACTTGGGCTTAAACCACAGCTCAGTTTTAAAGTGAGCCAGTAGTTGGGGTTTCCTCGCAGTGACAGAGGATCTCAGAATGAAGTTGGTTTGACAAATATTGTGGACGTTATGTTTTTATAGCATGAAACTTTACCCTGTTGTCACTGGAGTCAAGGGTGTCCATTGATTTTACTGCTGAGTGGAAGCAGCTCGTGGCCAAACAGGGCTCTGAGACACAGCTCAGCAGAAATAATTCCTTAGGCAGGTGGCATTGTCCAAAATGTCTTGGCAAAAGGAGCTGCTGTAGAAAGCCACTCACCGCTTCTGGGTGATGCAATGTGATGTATTTGATGAATGGGTGTGCTATTAGATGATGCTTGTGTGGCCCAGAGTAGAAATTAGCTATCGGTGCTAGAAATAAACGAGTATTGATACAGCTCAAGAGAGAAAAAATCATAGAATCATTAGATTGGAAAAGACCTTAGAGATCATCAACTCCAACTGTTCCTGCCCACTACTAAATTGTGTCCCCAAGCACCTCATCTACCTGCTTTTTAAACCCCTCCAGGGATGGGGACTCCCCCACCTCCCTGGGCAGCCAGGGGATGCTTCCCTTTACAAGGCACGTGGCCATGCCTGTATTTTGTCTTCTAGAATCTCTTGAAAGCTCTTGTCCCCAGCGCTGTGCCAGACCACGTGCGGGTTGGTAAAGGTTTCCAAAGGAATTACTGTGACGGTAGGAGCTGCTCTGTGTGCAGCCTTGCAGAGAGACACGGTACAAAACTTCTCTGAGGCAGTTGGGTCTGTTTTGTAGGATCTGCCATTCCTTGCTTCCCAAGCCAGCAGGAAGAGTTAGATTAGACATTAGGAAGAAATTCTCCACAATGAGGGTGGGGAGGCCCTGGCCCAGGTTGCCCAGAGCATCGTGGCTGCCCCATCCCTGGAGGGGTTCAAGGCCAGGCTGGATGGGGCTTGGAGCCCCTGATGCAGTGGGAGGTGTCCCTGCCCAGGGCAGGGGTGGGACTGGATGGGCTTTGAGGTCCCTTCCAACCAAAACCATCCTGTGATTCAAACCAGTCCCAGTTTGTTGTGGTGAGATCCCATCCCAGAGTTAGGAGTTGGCCTGGTTTGTGAGCAGCCTGTAGCTCTCACACCAATATCTATAGGCAATGGGCTGAGTAAACTAGGTCAGGAGGCAGTGTCCACGAGATCAGTGGAAATGATGTCTCTAAATTGCCTTTTCTGGCATGTCTTAAAGTTGATCCACATCTGTTTGAATCGTTAATAATTAAGCTAAGATCAGCAGGTAAAAAGGTCTTCCCAGAAAATGTTCTGCCAGCCAGGGATTTCTGGAATATAACCCTTGCCCTGATTCACAGCCATGAAGAATGTAAGAGAGGTCAGTTTAGAGGTAATAAAACCTTCAAGCTCTTGGCTGTGGTGAGGAAATTTCCCGTTCCTGCTGTGGCAGTTCTCTAGTTACTCAGTGTTGCTCAAGCCAGCTGAAAAGCAGCATGGAATATTGTATATTTGAGTACATTATGCTCTTGAGAAAGTTATTTTCTAGCTGAAATCCAAATCAAATGGATATTCTAAAATCCAGCTGTGACATTATGCACAAATCTTCATAACAAGCAGCAGACGGGACAATTGGTCATTAAAATCCAATTTAGCAGTAATGGAGTTTGTACCTGTCTACTGTTGAGCACCACTTTGAAAATGGCCACTGTAATAAAAAGGGAGTAGTCGGGTTGGATGGAGCATCGCTCACGAGGTTTTCTAGGAAGGTAAGGAACATTTGGGCTCACATTCAGTGGATAACAGGACATTGTGGTTTGGGATGGTCCTGTTCTGAGTGAAGTTACGTGCAGCTGGGGCTGGTTCCTCTGTGTCTGCAGTCAAAGGAATCACACAGGATGGTTTCAGTTGGAAAAAGCCTTGAAGATCATTGAGTCCAAGTGTCGATCCAGCCCTGCTAAGTCTGCCACCAGACTGTGTCCCCAAGTATGGCATCTACTCATGTTTTAAACCCCTCCAGGGATGGTGACTCAACCTCCTCCCTGGGCAGCCCCTTCCAGTGCCTGACAACCCTCAAGAGTGTGACAGTGAAGCAAAGCACGGGGCTGTGTCGATGTTCTGGCAGGTCACCTTTAGCGACTGATTGCACTTAGAGCCTTTTCTGCTTAATTTCTCGTAAGGTCCTGGCTGACTTGCCAACCCTTCATGAGCTTCAAGGGTGAGGAATGTGTGATAGGCAGGCTGGGCACAGGCAAATGGAGAAGCCAGGGTGTTCCCCATGGATCAGTGTTCTCTATGGAGATGTTTATTTTACTTAACGTTACCCATTTTAGTATCAAGGATTTGTTAATGGGGTTCTGAGGATAATCAGTTTGGGCAGAAGTTAGCGGGGGAAAAATAAAAAGTAGGTTTTAAATGTCAAGTTAAGTTTATAGAAATTGCAGCTTAGCTTACGTGTAATTGCTGGTGTCCTTTGGATTGGCAAGAGAGATGGGATCAGCTTATTTTCAATCATCTTTTATGTTTAAGGCGTTTCTTTAATGGTTTGGATTGCAGTTTAAAAATAGAAAGCCTATACATGTGCCTCTGCTTGCAAACTTGATTTCTGAGGTTGCTGACAGCTTCTGAAAGATTTAGGAACTGTCAGCAGGAAACATTCCCATCGAATCTGCACTGCAAACTTTGTCTGGAAAACCAGCATCATTTAGCAGGTAATATATCTGCAATAAAAATACAGTTATACAATGATGGCTCATTAATATGGGAAATCAGAACTGGGGCTTTTGTATTCAATTGAAAAAGGAACTTGTGGAAAGAAATAAGTTCCTGCTCAGCCGGTTGGTAAACGTGGTTTGTTTTGTGTATTGTTGGTTTGCGATAGCCGTTTGATTTGTATGGAAGATAACATCTAGTCATGGTAGTGTATTTCTGCATAAACAGGTTGCCAGTTGGGGTTAATTAGTACAATAGGAGTTTTACTGTTGGCTTTTCCTTCCCTCCGTGCTGGCTTTTCCTTCTTTTTGACTTCAACAGCAACCGCTGGGGTACTTTGGTAGGTCCGCAACTGCTAATTTATCCTTTGTCTTTACGATCTTGTCAGTGCCTCCTGTCTTCCACAGTTTTTCTAATCCAAAATAATCCCAGTGAAATCCTTTGATTGTCTGTTTGGACTTGATCCACTTCTAAAGCAGGGATGTAATGGGCTTTATGGCACTTACTTGGAAGTAATTTATCCAACAGAGTGAATATAGATACTTGTTTTAATAAGAATATGCTTCATGGTAAGTGGGACGGCTATTTAATTAGCCAAAGGGAAAGTAGTTCACGATACAATCTGTTCCAATCGTCTTGGACATTAAACAAGAAGTCAAAGTTATTTATGGACACACACTTTCTTTGCAGTTGTCTTGTGTAACCTCTTGGTAGAACTTTTCAGCATTATCCGGAGAGGAAAAACAAGTGGATGTGTATTTCTTAAAAACCAGTGTAAATGGGGGTTTCAGCAATTGCTGTTGGTGCTTCATGTGGGTAGATGTTAAAGGAGCTGACGGGGCAGCAGCTCTCGGTTTATCCTGGATAATACGCGCTTTGGACGTTTGGGGGTTTACATCTCGCTGGTGTGAAGGCTGATGTAGGATGCTATAAAAGCATTACGCTCTTCTTTTGAATGTGGATTTCTTTCTCTTGCCTTGAGCTGCCTGCTGCATGGATAAATAAGTATATCTAAAGCCTGAGGGTTCCCGTGTGGGGCTGTAGGAGCTGTTAGGAGTTTAGGAGGGATTAGAGCAGCGTTTGGGACATGCTTCCTTCAGGTCCAATTGTTCTGGGCGCTGGATGTTTATATTAAGAGTTGCTATGAGTAGGAAATGTAGTCATAAACTTATAAAGAGCAAAGATGGAACAGTATGCAGTCTGTAAAACATTGTTATTTATGAGTATGAAATCTTTAGTTGTCAAAATGTACTAGCTACAATGCTTCATTTTCCTGCAAAATAGCATTTAGTGGAGGGGCTACCCGAACCCTATTTGATATGATTTAAAAACTCCTGTAGACTCCAGTGGATCATGCCTCAAGGAAGGAAGTCTCTCTTAGCCAAGTGCAGTCAGAGCTACTGCGAGCCCAGGCTCTGCTGAAAGGTCTCTGAATGCGCCTAGAGGTAATTATCTTAACACCCTCAGTGGATATCGTAGGTATTTTCCATCAGTCATTTCTTTTCCCTGACCATCATTTTGTCTGTAGAACATCTTCCAAGGCCTTTTCTCTCAAGCAGATCACCAGGGTGTCCTGAATAGCTGACTTCAGATGCAAGGTGTCGGCTCCCAGGAGCCTATCCAGCATTTCATGTAGCGAAGTCTTCGTGGTGCTCACCAGCTGTAGTGTTTTCTCAGCGCTGTGACAACAGACACAGATATCAAACACGCTCACTCAAGGCTGCCTGTGGCAATCAGAGTGAAGTCCGAGGGCTCAGTTTATTTAGTGCAAAGGAAAATATCAAAATAAGGAAAGGCTTTTCTCACAGCTCCAGTTCCCAGCCTCATTTACAGTAAGTTGGAAGAGTTTTTGATGTAAGACAGAGGGCAGTGTGTGCTGATAGCTTCCCCTCCTCCTCACAAATATGCATCCCCAGCTGGTTTGTGTGACCCTGCTTCTTCCCATGAAGTCAATGGTGAAACTGGGATATTAATCACATGTGGCCTGTGCACAAACAAGTCATGGCAGATCCTGGAAGCCACCTAAAGGCAGTGGGCTCCTGGCTCTCTCCTTGTCGCTGCATGAAATCAGAGATGGGCAGCTACTGAACTTGTATGGGGATCTCAAACTTTATTTGATTCAGCCACATGATGCAAATAGGAACATCGCGGTAAAAGGGAGAGATGTTTTATTTGGGTCACATTAGAACACATTTCTATATCAGATCAATTTAGCAGCTCTGTTCTGGCAAGTCACCAGCAGTTACTGATCAGTATCCGAGACTTGTTGCTGCGTCTAGTCCTAGTGTGAAGCCAAATGTTAGCAGACAGCTCAAGCTCTGTTCAAAATTATGTTTTAAAATGAAAGCAAAAAAATTAAACCAGCTATTTATTGTATATAAATATTAGCTGCACCAAAACCCAGAGGAAAACCTGTCTGAGCCTCTTAGGCTGGATTGTCTAAGGCCCGTTTTCTGGAAGGTGCTAATTGCCTCCTAAGGGATGCCAAATGCTCTCAAATCCCATTGAATTCAATGAAGTCCAATTGATGTATTTCAGTGAATTCCTGATGAAGTCAGTGCTCTGAGCACTGTGGCCTCGATCCTGAGCAGTGCTGAGAGCCCTCATGTCCTTCACGGACAAACAGAACGATGTCAGTGCAGTGTCTCGGGTGACAACCAGGGAGGTTAATAAATCAAGAACATCAATTGGGAGTTGTGTAGCTGCACTGCTCCTTTATGCCTTCGTTCTTTGGAGATGGATGCATCTTTTCATGGTGCGCTGGGAGCAGACCCATCGATTCAGTACAGGGAGCTGCTCAGTGTCTATAACTGAATATGCACCTAATTCCTTGCAGGGCTAATGCCGGAGGGGTTTAATCCCGGGAGATTTAAGAGCAGGGATGGGATAGTTGACAAGCTGTCTGCCGTTCTCCCATCAGCCAGACAGATCTTCCTCAGGAGCTGCTCCTCCACCACCGTCGTTGACAGTTTGGAGCCCGTTTCAAGGACTCTGGTGGTTTGGGTGCTGCGGTGGGGGCAGCTCCGGTGGGTGTGCAGGGGTCACAGCATGTAAGCCTGTGTCTGGGAATGTCAGTGGGTTAAAAGGGCCCTCACTACATGGAGCTCTGATGTGGCAAGAGGTTTCCAAGGTAGAGATGGACGTTTGAAATATACAGCAAACGCTTCTTAGGATCTCCGGACCTTTGGGCACTTACCCTATTTTGGCAAATTCGGGTTTTCAGCCTCCATGTGAAGCTGGTTGTTCCGTTCCATTGGCAGCGTTTACCTATCAGGTCAACCACCTCTCCAGTGAGATGCAGCAGCCACTGCAAAGGGACAACATAATGCTCATGAGAGGTGACCCGCAAGCTTTAATGACCACAGATCATCAGATCCTCAGATTCAGATCTTGCGCAAAAGACCTTCAGCTCTCCCAACACCTGGATCCAATACTGAATCCGAAGGAGGAACATTATCTAAGGCATCGCTAAGCTGTCCCCGCAGCAGTGAGCTTGCTTGGAGGTCTCCCTTCCAAACAGTAACCGGCCCAGCCCAACTTGGCTTTTAAGATCCCAGCACAAGGTGGTATGGCTGCAGGCCATAACTCTAATGAAAACCTGGTACAGTGGGTAGATTGTTCCTGGATCTCATTATAGGCAATTGTTCCACTACTTCTGCTGGTTTTAATTCCTAAACCTAATATTTACCTCTGAGCATTCAAAGTTATTTTGAATTTTATCTTGACAAATCTCTAAGGGGTCTATTCTTTCAATGCGTGTGTTTAACTCTCATTAATGTTCATATGAGTTATGCACAGGGCTCAGCTCCAGCAGGTTTTTCCAGCATCTCGGCCCTTATATGGCGTTTCAAAGTTTCTTATGCTTCTGAACAAACATGAAATTCTTCCACCCCGGTGGAGCGGAGCAGCGCTTGGTCCCACCCTCAGCTGCGCCCTTTGCTGTGCCGCACAGACCAAGGCTTCATGGCAGCGGGGAGGACCCTGCCCCCTTTTCTCTCCTCACTTCCAGCCGTGCTTGCATCTGCGTTCTGGGAATCCTGAGGGCCTGATTTAGCAAAGGACTCATTCAGGCTCAGCCTTACGGAAGCCCTGTGCGAGCTTTTGCTGTAGGGAAACCGTGGGTGTGTTTTATACTGAATCAGGCTCTCAATTAACCCAACCGTTCAGTTAACTGGAAAGGAAAACAAGCCTGGGCTCGTCGCCCCCCATTTTGCTGTGAGCTCCCTGGCGCTCTTTCAGTCAGGGTTCCTGAAGACAGCTTGGCTTTATTCCTTATACTCTCAACGAAGCGTGAGGTGTCCTGGACCGAGCCTGCGATACCGAGAAACCAGCACACCCCGGAGGGATTCGGCTCGAGACACAAAGGTTTAAGAGGCCGAGTGCTGTCGATGCTGTATTAGCAGCTGTAGCGTGAGTCAAGAGCATAAAGGTTTGGGAAACGACGGTTTCCTGGGGCTCCTGCGCCCGTCCTTTGATGCAGGGCAGGGTGCTTTATCAAGCGCCGACTGAAGCAATCTCAGAGAGAATGCTGGGAGCAGAAGGGCCTGTTTTGAAACTTAAAAATGCCTCTTCGGGGCAAGGTGCATTCTCCCCTGCCTGGTGAGAGGAAAATAAATCTCTTTCTAATAGAGAAGAGCTATAGAAAACAGACCTTGAAATACCGATGTCTGCATTACAGAGACCTCTGGATACTGTCACGAAATAGCCAGGAGTGTCACTTGTAATGGTGCAGGTAGCGCTGGCTGGAAACCGCACTGCTATTCTGCTGTAGATTTTAATGTTTTTGAGGTTGGAGGAAGGAAGAGGGAAGAACTACCCCTCATTTTTGACAAAAGCCAACCCCACAGGAAACACGGTACGTCCAAAATGAACCGTGCTGCAGGGAGCTCTGAGCTGACTGATGGACCCTGACAGGAGTTTGGTCAGTTTTAGTGCTGTGAGTTGCAGAGAGGAGCCAAAGCGGAGGGAATTCTGTTGGTGACAGGGCTACCAGAGCCCACAGTCCATCATACAGCCTGTCCTGAGCGCAAGGACCCCAGCTCTCTAGACTGCTTGGCTCCCAGCTTGTGGAGAGTATGGGAGCCAGGCAGCTCGCGGAGATATCGGCACTGGGGTTCTGAAGGCTTTGGGACTCAGCATGATGAGAGATGTCAGACACCCGTGAGCTACAGATCCTGTGGCAAGAGTCCTTGATCCCAAAAGCTCTAGTTTGACTGAGGTTGGCAAGGCTTCTGGACAGACAGGAATCCAGTTCTGGGAACTTCAGCAGGAGGATGCACGGCAGCCTGGGAACCTGGGCTTCCCAGCAGGCTGGCAGGAGGCCAGGCGTGCCAAGACCAGCCTGACAGACAGGATTTCATCAGATCGTAGTCGAAATGGAGACTATGGGGGAAATACACAGATTCTGATGAGCCAGCATTTTGAACAAGCTGGAGAATTCCCAGCGAGCTCTGGTTTCCAGCAGTATGAGATGGTTCAGATGTTGTTGGGTTTAGACCAGCTCATATAAAATGCAAACAACTGGCAATTACTAAGCGTAAAACTATGATGCAGTAAAAGGGATCTGTTTGGGGGCATAGGTTGCTGACTGAAAGCGAGTTCCTAGATACATAGTCCGTATGTTCTGCTGAGAAGGCCAAGAGTTCTAGGAATTCGCCTCCTTTCCACTTCCTAGATGGAGCTGCCTGTCTGGCCAGATGGTAGAGGGAGGGTGGAGGTGCTGCAAATAGCTGCAGCCTTAAAGAGAAAAATGCTGTTGGATATTGTGATTTCTGCCTCTTTCTAGAGGGCAGGACAAATTCATGATCAGTTCTAAGTCGGCCAGGACCGCTTCTTTTCAACCTTAGGCACTAAATGTGCTCCACAGCCTGTGTGTGTTTCTCTTGTGGAGATTCCAGTTTGATGTGTGAACAGAACTTGTTGCTTTCCTAACTCATCTTCTCATTCTCTTTAGCTGTGGGACACAACTGGCTGTGATGGAGCTGGCTGCTCATTTGTGCCCCGGTTGTTGTACAGGGTTTGCATTTTGGACTTGGGTTAAGCTGGTAACATCTCAACGTCTCTTCCTTGCTGTGTCCTCCCTGCTGTCCAAGTTCCTCTCTCAAGGTTTTTTTGTCCTAAACCCCTGTGTTGCTTCCCTGTGTCCTCTGTGTCCCACCAGACTGTGCAGTGGTGCAACATGGTCATCACATTCCTAATGGCTGTGGTGACAGCCTCTTAATCTCAAACTAAAATTAACTGTTGCAAGGGAAGGTGGTGTTGATGTGTCTGGCGTCGTATCAGAAACTCCCATCTTTTTCCACGTCCCGGTATTTAATGTCAAACTCCAAATCCAAAGCCTCGTGCCTCGCAGCCAGGCAGCCCGATGTGAAAGTCACGCATTTACAAGCTTTCATGCTTCAGAAAATTAAACGGAAGAGTAAGAGCTAACAACTGCATCTGGGCAGCAGCCATCGTAACGTTATTTTTAATATACAATATTTAATATTTTTATTTTTCTATCCTCTGGATAATTTCTCACAGCCGTGGTGGTGAGCTGTGCTTCCACCGGTGCTGAGAGTGGCTGCGATGCTTTCAAGTCACAGATAGATTTACCTTAGAAGGAACAATACCCACGCTTACGGTGCCACTAATTGGTGGCCCCAGCGAGCTCCACCGTCATTGCAGTATTTTTGTTTTAGACGGGCGAGCTCGTTAGTGGCAGTGGACGCTGCTGCCATCGCAGTGGTTAACAAGCTGCAACCCAGAGCAGTTCTACATGCCTTTCCACCCCCTCAGAGGCTGCCTTAGTCATCGGCGCGGTTATAGCCTGTGAGAAAGATAGATTGTTCGCTGAAATGGGAAGGAATTTTACCATTCTGTGGTATTGGAATTAACATATTATTATTGGATTCCAGGCCTTTATTACTTTGATGTCTCTATTTTGACTACGGTTCTTAAAAAAGCAGATCTGTGAAAGAATTTCTGGCTTAATATACAAACATAAAACATATTTAAGGGTAGGATGGTGGAAACATGCTTGATTGAAACCTCGGGGTATTAATATAACTAATTGAAGCTAAATTTACTTCAGTGCCCTGTATTTCCTGGAACAACTTGACCTAAGCAATGGTTATATTGTCTTAGAATGGAAGGGAAACAGTTGTCCCTTGTCTGTCTCTTTTAGTGTCAGGTAGGTGTTGGATTGCTGCACATCATAGAATAGTTTGTGTCACAAGGGACCCCAAAGCCCATCCAGTCCCACTGGATCACATCCCACTGGATCAGGGGCTCCAAGCCCCATGCAACCTGGCCTTGAACCCCTCCAGGGATGGGGCAGCCACCCCTGCTCTGGGCAACCTGGGCCAGGGCCTCCCCACCCTCACGGGAAAACATTTCTTCCCATGATTTCATCTCAGTCTCCCCTGTTTCAGCTTCCAACCATTCCCCCTCGCCCTATCCCTGCACCTTCTGATCAAGAGCCCCTCCCCAGCTTTCCTGGAGCCCCTTTCAGTCCTGGAAGCTGCTCTAAGGTCTCCCCAGACCCTTCTGTTCTCCAGGCTGAACAACCCCAACTCTCTCCGCCTGTCCTTATAGCAGAGGTGCCCCAGCCCTCAGATTATCTTTGTGGCCTCCTCTGGACTGGCCCCAACAGCTCCATGTCCTTCCTGTGCTGAGGGTCATCTGAGCCATGTCTAGTCTGAGTACAGATGACAAATATCTCTCTAAAGAGGAGTTGACCATAGGGAGGACCATTGGGTTGGAAATAAGACACCGGAACTTTTCATTTTGAGACCATTCTCCTCAGGAGGAGGAAGTAGATCTTGTGTAAATTTTCCTGATGAAGACAGCAGTGGATGGCACTGGCAACTGAAAAGGTTGTCAGGTGTCAATTACTGTAAAATCCAAATAACAGACTACACAATGCTCTGTTGAAGAGAAGTCTTGAGAGCTAATTTATGGGGATTCTGAAGGATTAACTGGCTAACATCCATCATGCACCCCGGGTATAAAATCTGCTCTATTCAACAAGTGCCATGAGCAATTGCCTTTGTACATCCCAAACATGTCTTAGGTACCTGATCAGTGATACAAAAAACATGATTAAGAAGCTTCACCTTTCCAGTTTGGTAACTGACACCTGACCACAGCAATTAAGAGACTAATGGGCTCACAGCTCCAAATGACTTCAATTTTCACTGGGTAGAGCCTGCGTTGGGGGTTGTTTGGATTGTTGCATTAATGGTGATCTGTAGGTTCTACTCCTGCAGGCCTGTAGACTCCCGTTCCGTACTGGAATCGGGATAGGAGATGTGACAAGATGACCTCCTGAAATATGCCCCTCTATGCCAGTGTGTGCCCCAGTGGCAACAGAAAGGGTTTGTGTCACTTACCTGATGTTTCTGTACCTCACCTTGAAAGAAAAAGGAAGGTGGCGTGGTCCGCGTCCTCTGCAATCACAGCCTTTCCGAAATGCTTTGGTATGTTATTGTAACTCGCCTTTTCCCTCTTAAAAGTCTCTTCTGTACTACATTATAAATACCAATAAAACGTTAGTAGAGAAAAAGCACATAAAATGCATGTTATTTGTTTTAGAAGTCTGTGAGATACAGCGAGTGTAGGAGGCTGGGATTTTTTACAAGGGGGAGTATTATTTTCACTTTTTAATTTCACATTGACCAGTATTTTTACTTTGGGTAAAATAAAAACATACATTTTCCTGAGCCTTTACCAAGATAAATTTGCTGAACGTTAGGCATTCCAGGATATACAGCCAGCTCCTGAGAGGCCAACGGATAGAGCCGTTCGCTCCGGGGTAGGGTTTGCTCCCTCTCTCATCAGTCGGCTCTTGCCTGTGATGGCCACACGAAGTCTCATAGAGGAAGCAAATCAAAGCTTTAAAATGGACTGGACCCCACCACCTTCTTATCTTTCCAGTCTTGTCATGGTTTGGTCAAGAATTGTGGCCAAGAGGAAAGACAAACCCTTTATCTTTTTGTATACTGGGGAGGAGGCAAAACAAGCCAGTTGGGTTGTAGTTGTTGCATGTGCCCTAGGGTGGGAGAGATGACACAGCGCTGTGGTAGGATAAGGAACATCGGAGTGAGAAGTCAGCTGATGAGTTTGGTCACCTCTTTCCATTTCTGGCAATGGGTTGCTAGCATGTGGTTGAATGAAGTCATCTGCATCCTCTCGTCCAAGCTGCGTTATTAGTACATCTCATGACCAGCCAGTCACCACTCGTTATTCCCCAGTGCTCTTAGATTCATCTCTTTTACATTGCCAGGAGTGTCTGAGCCACTCACAGAGCACTGGCGATGCTTCACAGGCTGATTGTCTGTAGCTGAGCTCCTAAGGTAACCATTGGCTTTTGAAGCAGGTCAAGGCAAGTCTGTATTGCAGTGCAAGTGTTGAGTTCTTCTGTATGATTCAGCTAGGCAAGTCTTGATGGCTGCACTTGATGATCTTAGAGGTCTTTTCCAACCTTAATGATTCGATGAGTCTTCATATGTGTGAAACTGTCTTCATGTTTGGCCTAAGTGTCTGAATCTGCAGCATTTGGAGGAGTGGAATGTTTCTTGCAGCCAAAGGAGGGTCTGAATTATAGTCCACATAGCAAACCAGCCACTTTCTCCATTGTGAACTTGTCATTATTTAATGACAGCAGATAGTTTAACGGTCACCTGCTTTTAGCTGGTTGCTGTTTCTGTCATGCTGACCTGCCTGCTTGGCAAATAGAAGTAAATATAATGAAAACAGAGAAGCGGAGCTGCCTGCGCTCTGGAAGGGACTTTAGGTCTGTCTGACGGTGATCGGTCGCCGGCACTTGAGATAACAAGTGTCTACGTTTGTCCTACGTTAGCGAGGTGCGGTGTGGCTTTTGTTCCTTACGGTATTCAATGTCTTGCTAATATAGGATATTCTGAGACTGGTTTAGAATGGGAAAGAAGGGCTCCAGCATCCCTTTGCCAGTGTTGTCAAAGCTCAGTTCTGATAGCTTTGGCGTTTTTTGCCGCTGTAGCAGTGTCAGCATTGTATCTTGAAGGGCTTTGTATCTTGAAGTGTCTGTTATTTCTAGTGGTGATATGTGATCTGAAATGTTATGAATTCCCCAACTTTTAACTTGATTGTCCTCCTTTGTATTTAACTCTTATGTACCCTGCAGATGCTGCCATTTCACTGCTCCTGGACCTCCCAAGGCAGTAATAGACAATGAAATAATCAGAGGTGTAACTGTAGAGCATGAGTCCTTCGATGGTCAGCCTTCTGCTAACAGAAAATTGACCTGAATGCAGAACTCAACTTTCTGCTACTCAGACTTTTACCGTAGTGGTTTTATGTGGAGGAGGGCAACAGAGCTGGAGAAGGGTCTGGAGAACAAGTCTTATGAGGAGCAGCTGAGGGAACAGGGGTTGTTTAAGCTGGAGAAGAGGGGACTGAGGGGAGACCTCATTGCTCTCTGCAGCTCCTGGAAAAGAGGTTGTAGAGAGGTGGGTGCTGGCCTCTTCTCCCAAGTAACAAGTGATGGGGTGAGAGGAAATGGCCTCGGTTTGCACCTGAGGAGCTTTAGACTGGATATCAGAAACTGTTTCTTTATTGGAAGATTGGTGAAGCACTGGCAGAGGCTGTCCAGGGCAGTGGTGGAGTCTCCATCCGTGGAGGGGTTCAGAAAACATGTAGACGTGGCACCTTGGGACGTGATTTAGTAGGCACGATGGTATTGGGCTGATGTTTGGACTGGATGATCTCAGAGGTCTTTCCAACCTTAATGGTTCCATGTCTTCTTAACCACTTGTTTCCTTGGTAGCTTCTCATGAAGAGCTTGTCACAAGCTCATTCTGAGTTACCTTCTGACAAGCAGCTCTCCTTACCTGCTATGGTATTGACCCAGCCATGAGGAATCACAAGAGGCTGAGGCATAGTTCCCTATCCAGTCAGTTGACCAGGTTCAGATGCTCAGCCGCATGATGGGTGATACAAACTGATTCCTTGATCCTTCTGAGGTGTCTGTTACGCACTGAGGGGCCAGCGTTCCCTTGGCCTGACCCCTATGGGACAGTGCTTTTCTCAAGTCAGAGCTTGCCTTTAGCCAGCAGCCTGGCCAGTTTATGTTTGAGACCTCCTGAACTCTTGGTGTAATGTCATCGTTTTTACATGATGACTCATTGTTTTTATAATTATCTGTTTGCTCAAGAACCTTTTCCCCTGACACCTCAATTCCCTGAAGTATATCATCTTTATTAGCAAAGAGGAGGGAGCTTGGATCCTAGTTCCCACCTACAAATCTCTATTAAATACCTGGGAACGTTTGGCTTTAAAGCATGCCCTGAGGGTCACGGTATTTTCTAATGAAACCAGATTTAGAGATATGAAAATCCACCACAAGCAGCATTACTTTTCCCCTCAAATCCTGTAATTGATCCTTTTTCTCAGCTTAGTGAAAGCACAGCAGTATTTCCAACCGTTTTTCATAACCTCTTCTGAATTTTCCAATTTATATGGTAAAAAAAAATTGGTAACTGGGCCAGATTTGCTCTCATTTGTCAGTCAAAATTAATTTTTTCATTGAAAAATCACAGTATTCCAACATCGAATGTTGTACTGAAGAAACAGGAAGTTCACCTTTCACTCCATTTTCATCCCTGAAACTCTTCCTTCTGTGTTTAACTTACTTCTTAGATGCGTGTTGAATATTTGTTTAAGTATTTTGTGAAATTCTTTGTAGGAATTTTAGAAGTAAAGTGAAAAAAACCCTAGTGAATGGGATTTGAGAAGTGCCAGCCTTACAGGCCAGAGGATGGCACCGTTAGGGATAAGAAGAAGAATTCTCTGATGGGGACTCGACTAAATGTAGTCACATGCTGGAACAAAGAGCACATGGAAATGGATGTGGTGTAACAAAATTATTCATAAAGAGGAATGTGAAAGGTTGTGATGCTGAGTGGTTACACGCAGGTATGTGGAGCGCTAACCCGGTTATCACCACGAGCTGAGTGCCGGGGTGGTCGCAGACGTGGTCCAGCTAGCACAAGCGCTTTGCTCTTGGAGGTTCCTGACAAGGCTGGGGTTGCAGGGGTGCTAAATCTTTAATAATTCAGAGCCAAACGGCAGTAACGGCTCATGTAGGTCAGTGGAACAAACAAAGCGACTTGACGTCGGGACGCTGGGTGGAAGGTTTTCAGGGTAAATGCTTTACTGCTGCTGTCTCCTGGAGTCTTTTTGGTACAATATTGTCATGTTCCTACCTTTTGCTTTATAAATAAACAATGAAATGTGTGTGTCCACGCACACACGAATGTTAATGAAATATAGTGCACTGAAATACTCCTGGAAAAGGTTTACAGCGGAAGCAAGGAGCTCTTGCTAAGCAGCTTCTGTTACGTTAGGAAACCAGAGGCTGAAACTCTGCTTGTGTTCCAGAAGCACAGAGTTTCAGGGCTGGCTCAGCGCTGCTCCAGTGGCGCAGAGCTACGGCATCATTTACCCACCACATCAATATGATCCCAGCTTTAGCCTATCATCGGAACGTTTAAACAGCAACAGATTTACAGCGTGGGCTCAGGATAGGGCTGTAACTAATACTGTAGTAAAATCAATAGACAAACGTGTTCACGAAGGGCAGGCGCGGCCGCTCTCACCGCTGCGAGTTTGTGCGTGGAGCAGTCACACCAATGTGGTTTAAATTCAGCTCATAGGAAAGAGTTTTAAGCTCAGGGATTTAAAGCATTCAGACTTCTTCAGACCGAAATTATATCAAGGCACGGCTAGGAGTATCGGAGGCCACATCTACAGCCAATAAAAATCCATGGAAGTGTTTTTTCTGCTGCAATTGGCCTTTGGGGATTTTCCTTTAAGATTGCATTTTAATTGAAGCAGCGAGCCAGTCCGGCATGTGGTAGAAGGAAGGAGCCCGCGAACGTTAGGGTTCCTCACCGAGCCAGGATAGTTAAGATGTTTCTGTTGGACTTGGCCTTCAAGACGTGGTATGATGAAACTCTCCGTCCTGTTTCATCAGCGTTCCGCATCTTCAGAAGTTGATTTTAGTTGAGCTCTTAGCGGTCGTGGCGCACAGCTGGGGTAGGAGCTGTTTGCTTTCACATCGTTTGACACCTCACAACATCCTGGCTTTCAAAAATACCTGCATAGAAACAGGAAGAAAGCTGAAAGGATGGGCAGAGTCTGCGTGGCTTGCAGCAGAAAAATGTCTGTGTAAATAGCGAGCATGAAAATTAGAACTTGGAGCGTTTACCTCTAGAAGTTACAACGTGCTGGATAGCTTTGATCCACACACCTCAATCATTACAGTTGCTACATAAATAGGATTTTCTTCGTCTCTGCCTTTAACCCTGCGTTTATGGGCTTAAAGCACCAAACTAGAAATAAAGGCTCGCATTGATTTTTATTTTTAAATTCATACGAGCTCCAGTACTCAAAGCCTGCTTCGTGAGAGACAGGGTGTCTTTTCCTTTTCTCCCCCAGATTAGCTGTCAGGAAACGGAGTCAGAAATAGAAATCATTAAGGCAAGTCAGGAATTAACGTGTTCTTCCCTAACCTTAACAATGACTGGCAAAGACAAGTTTTTGTATGAAATGGGGGTAAATGAGCATTATTTGCTTCTCGGTGGAGAGTGTTGTGCGTGCAGCTCAAGAGGAGCCGGCAGCCCCGGGAAGGCGATTTAAGCTGCTGTATGTGCCTCTGCCCTTAGGACTGGCTGAAGACACACGCGTGATCCCTTTCCATTCATACACTTTCAGTTAACAAGTAGTAACTTGTTAAGTTACAGGAAGACAAGTGCTTTCAAGCGTGAGCCTGTACACTGAGATATTCATCTGACGCCCTCCTTAATTGTCAACAGTAACGAGTTTGTTCGTGTGGTAAAGGGCATCACCGGCTGGCACAGGACAAAAGGGTTAATGGGGAAGCGATGCCAAAACCCAAACCCACGTGTTGCGCTGGGAAACATCCGCAAAGTCGTGTCGTTGTTGGGGCGAGGAGGTGTCACGTGCGGCTCCAGACCATTTCTGCTGCCGAAAATCAATTTGGAGAGTTGTAAGCACTGGCCACAGAGGGGCCCTAGCAAGGATTTGCAATAAACCTCCCAGGAGGAGGATGTAATTATTTTCTCTTAATATCTAAAATATCGGGTTTAAAGGGAGAAGGTGAAAGCACTGATTTGGCACAAGTGCCTCGGTGTGTTTATGGAATGGAACCACAGAGCCGGGACGTGGTGCTGCCTCGCACGCCTCCCGTCCCGCTCGCTTCTCTGGGGTTAGAGTGGGGGAAAGGAGGGCAGGATTCAGCCACGAGACGCTAAATCCGATTTGGCTGCGTGACGGCACGTGGGCACGTTCACCCCTCCACGCAGAGACGGAGGCAGCCGCCCCGCGCCCTGCAGGTGGAGGGTGCTGCGTGCTCGGGGGTGGGCACCCCGGGCAGGAATGCCAAACAGCTTTTTAATCTTGCTCACCTCACAGAAGTTAGAGCCACCTTGACACGGGCAGTTTTGTCTGTGATAGGCTTTAAAAACAAGCCAAACGCGTTGAGTTTAAGCAAGCTGTTCAGCCCTGGTGCTGCTCCTTCCAAATGAGAAATGCGCACACCAGCTCCTTGGAGCAGCAGCGTGTGAGTGTGGGGAGCTGAACGAGAGGAGCCCGTCAACTCTTTGTGCTGCGGAAAGGTAGCTGCGTGTTCTTCCTTCAGGAAAATACGCTCACAACGCCTGCTGTTGGGGAGATTTCCTTCTCTCCAGCTGCAGAGGTGAACCCTTAGGATTTGGGTGTGAAACCAAAGTGAAAATCCCAGCCAGAGAGGTTTTTTGGCTCTTCTAGAGCTCTGTGAGGCCTGAAGGTATGAAGTCAGAGCAAGGCCTCCCATTTTCAGAGGTATTGTAGTGTCTAGTCCCGTAGTGATAAGTGTTTGATCTTGCAAAGCAGTGGAAATACCTTTGCTTCAGTTGCTCTTTACTGTCATTAGTAGCAAATTTGTGTTCCCCAGCTCTCAGGAGGATCGGTGACTGGAATTCAGATGTCGTGCTTTACTCTGGGCCCACGTCTGACTCTTACTCGCGTACAATAGGTGTAGAACAAGGCAAGCCAGGTCCATGCAAGAGAGGAGATTTAAAAGCAAAGATGTGAGATCTACGGGAGGGGTTGCTGTTATCTCTGGACCATATTGTGTCATCAATTTTTAGGCTGATCTCTTAACTGATTCCACTTGGGATTTAGGCTAAAAACTTGATACCACATGGGCCTACGTGATGAAGACCAATGGCTCAGGTTTGCTCGCAGCTCCAGCAATGGAAATCCTGCGTCACTCCGCTCAGCTGGAGTTAGGTTAGTGGAGCTGGACCCAAGAGATGTCAGGAAGATGTGCCAGGGAGGGTTAGGTTTGACATTAGGAGAAGGTTCTTCACTTTGAAGGGTGTTGGAACGCTGTAGCAGCTTCCCAGGGAAGCAGTCACGGTACCAAGCCTGACAACGTTCAAGAAGAATTTAACCAACACCCTCAGCCTGTGGATGTTGGGGGTGCTAAACCTGTGCTAAATGGTCCCTGAGCACCTCATCTCCTTGCCTTTTAAACCCCTCCAGGGGACCCAACCACCTCCCTGGGCAGCTGTTCCAGTGCTCAAGAACCCGTTCTGAAAAGAAGTTTTTCCTAAAGTCCAGTCTAAACTTCCTCTGATGCAGCTTAAGGCTGTTCCCCCATGTCCTGTGCCCCATCACTTTGGATAGGAGACCAGCACCCACCTCTCTACAACCTCCTTAAACGTTGTCCAGTTGCTACCCTTAGGAATCCAGCTTCTGTCCACTGGAATTCGTTACAGTCAGTGAGCAGCTCCGTGCTAATTGCTGTAGTGCCTGCTGACACCCCCTTGGTTAACCTCCATCACCAGTTTTATTATAAATCCACGTTTATTAGGAGTTGTAATTTGGATGGCCAGCAAGCTCTTCGAGATGATTTTAGCCATATAATTATAGAATATAGGGGTTTTTTAAAACCAGTTACTTTTACATTTACAAAATGCCCCCAGATGAATGTTTTACAAAGTAAGAAAGCTTTTTGTAATTTTTATTTGATCATTTAAAAATCCCATTGTTTGCCAGAATTCCACTCAGGCCAACAATGAAGCCTCACGCACTGGGTAAAACAGACTCCACCGTGGCCCAGACATGAGCTTTCCAGAAGCTGCAAAGCTTGACCAGTGTGTGGAAGCACAGCTTGGGAACAGATTGTGCTGCTGGAGACACTGAAACCCGCAAGACGGAGAACTCGCTTCTGTCTTCAACCCTAACCCCGCGACTCGATTCTGATTAATACTGTAATTTGGGCCAGAAAATTTAGGGCAGAGGCTGAACCTATTGGTTAACCCAGAACTGCACTGAGCTGTTGCAGGAGTCTCAACCCTCTTTCTTGTCTTACAAATCATTGGCCCTGAAATACTTATTAAAAGCATAAATGGGTAATTTATAGATGAAGGACCAAATCCACCAGTGCCGGGTCTGGAAGATATAAATAACACTTTCTTGTTTCAGTGTGGCTCGGTGCACTCTGCCTTCCTTTGGTGTTTTTTGATGATGGAATGAGATTAAGTTAATTTGTGGTCGGGGTTTCATACGAGCCTTGCTGTTAGCGGCTGCTGAATCAGTGCATTCCTCTCTTGCTCTGGCCATTCCCCGCTAGCTCTCTGGCTCATAGTTTGATCAGCTGTGGGACTTTTGTTCCGCTGCTGCCACCACCGAGCAGGGCGCTGGGCTTTGGGATCAACCAGGGGAAGCTGACACAGTTCCAGTTTGAATTTGTTCTGGAATTATAGCTATAAGTTAAATTTGTTCCCTCTGATGGATGCCACTGAGTGACTGACTGCCAGTCTGCTGCTTCTGATCCAAACAGAGGGAATCACAGAGTGATTTGGGTGGGAAGGGACCTCAAAGCCCACCCAGTCCCACCCCTGCCATGGGCAGGGACACCTCCCACTGGATCAGGGGCTCCAAGCCCCATCCAGCCTGGCCTTGAACCCCTCCAGGGATGGGGCAGCCACCCCTGCTCTGGGCAGCCTGGGCCAGGGCCTCCTCACCTTCATTGTGAAGAATTTCTTCCTAATGTCTAATCTAAATCTTCCCCCTTCCAATTTAAAGCCATTCCCCCTCATCCTGTTACTATTTATTTAGATTAATAATAAAACACCAATTGTGGAACGGGGAAAAAGAAGTGTGCTCCAGGAACCAAACCTGTGCTTTGATTGGAATATTTATGGAAAAAGTCTTTTGACTAGAAAAATTATAATAAACTATGTGCAACATTAAACCTTAAAAAAAATGGACTTGATTGATGTTGCTTCCAAAAAGCGGATGGTGACCCGCCAGTGTCTGGTCGGTGATGATGGATCCGGGGCGCTGTTCTGAGGACGCGGGAGCCTTGAGGCGGGCGATGGTATTTGTTTGTCGGTGCTGGTGCTTCATTAGGAAATCAGCGCTGTGAACCGAGATTTTGCAAGTTCTTGTAATGTAAAAATCTGATTACTTTGATTCTGTTCCTTGGCGAACTTTTCAACTGGAGGCTTTAGCAATAAATTTGGACAAAACAGCGTCTGTACAATTTCAAAGCCACTCCAGGAAAAAAAAAGCACCTCTGCCGGTGTTTTATATGAAAATTTGTGCCATCTATCATTCTAATAGATTTTCTCTGTGATTTGTCCATCGTATCATGAGAACAAAATGCTATCTTTTCTCCTTGATATTGCGCTTTTTAGGAAAGCGATGCCTTTTCTAGTCCTCTCCTTTGAAGTCGCTCATAGCATGAGAGGTCCAGCATCAAGAGTAATTAGGCTAAACCATGCAGAAACCCCAGTGGAAGGCGGCAGGTAGGGATAGCGTGAACTGCTTAAAAACTGAAAACAAAATGTTTTAGAGGACAAGGAGGGTGAACGAATCCTTTTTACGTACACAAAAGCAAATAGGATCATTTTTTGCATATCGTGTACTCCAATAGTCTTAATTAGCAAAACAAATTAGCATATTGGGATTAATTTTCTGGAACCCATGAAAAGCTATCCTTGGAGGGAGTAACTGTAATAAGATTACTATAATAATTGCCGTGCTGCTGGGATGTTACAGAGCAGCGAGGTACGTGCGGTCTCCGTGTGCGCGCGCTCCTGTATTTATGTGGACTCGCTCTCCAAATTACGAAGAGACTTTATACCAGGATATCATACCAGGATATCATCCCTACCTTTCTGCAGGGAATTACTTTTTGGTGTTCTGCGTAAGCTTTTAATTGACTTTAGAAATCAAATTTATAGAGTAATTTGTCGATGTTCCTTTAAGTACGTTGCATGTGGCGCTTTCTCTCAACCAGTGGGCTTTCAAAGAACCAGCCCGTAACAAAGGAATGGGCCCTGCTGCTGGTCCATAAAGAGAGATGCAGTGTTGCTGTCAGCGCCACGAGGCGATGCCTGGGCCACGTTTCTGGTTACTTAACTGCCTTATAAAATAGAAGTAATATAAACATCTCTGAACTGGATGATCTTTAAGGTCTCTTCCAACAACCGTTCTCTGATTCTATATTGATTCTGTGCCTTAAAAGCTGCTCTGCTTTGCTGTGGAAGGTGCAGAAGCTGCCCACAGAAGTGTGTAGTGCAGCATAAAGTTAGGCATAACACTTAAGAAACTTAACCTAAACTGTGAATGTAGCCATCGTTTTGAGCTATTATACAGGCTCAGCTTAATTCACTGCAATTAGATACCCTCAATTAGTAAGATACCCCAAAGTCCTCAACTGCATGGAAATAGCTCGGCTCAAACCAACCCATATAAAGAGATTCTGCCTATGCCGTGAATTTGACCTTTTTGCTTATACCTGACAGAGGATGCAGAACTGTATGTATTCTCCTCTCTACTTTAGAGAGATCCCTGTGCTGGCAGTAGTGTAAGTACCTTGAACACTCTGCCCATCGCATTCATTTACCCTCAGTATCTTGGAATTCGTTGTCCCAGATGAGAACAATAATGGTGCTTTAATAAAATTTGCAGAAATAATGGGCCATAATGTGGCTTTTTCAGACCCCACAGTTCTATTTTAGAGGTTTTGTACTTGCAAATAATTCAGAACAATGCCTTTTCTCTATTTCCATGTGTATGTTTTATTTTTTAAATTGAAGAAAAAGCAAACAAAGAAAGTGAGAGCTAAAATAACGATCAGGCCTCTTGTAGAAGGTTTCTCAGTGCTGCTGCTGACCTTCTCAGTCTGTTCTGCTTTGCTTTGGTACATTTAACTGCCCCGGGAGGTCATTATCAGACAGTGGTGACTGTTTTGTCAGGTCTTATTGTTTAATTAGATCACAGTTTATGTCAAAATTCTAAAATTCTTTTGGCACATGCCAAAATTTTCACAGTTTTTACTTTTGAACTTGAAATACTTCTCCAACAAGAAGCAGCAGCTACGAGGGAGCAGGCAAATTTATTTAATATTTACAGTGTGCACTTAAAAATTTATGCCTTGGGTTAAATTCATTGAAATGTGACATCTTATTTTCAAGAGTATCCTATGGGTAATCCCTTGAAAACTTGTATTGACATTAATATAAGCCTTAAGATATAGGCCTGCCGAGGCTCACATTATCTATAGGAAAGCTAATTTTTCCTACTGCTCTGCCTCCGTTCATCTGCGATGGTGTAAGATTGTGTAAACAAGCCCTCATCTACAGAATTAGAAAATGATGTTTTTGATATGCTCTTCCTGCCCTTGAAATTATATGCCTGGAGTACGCGATCTGTGAAGTACCATGTTCCGCTAATGGTAGGATAATTGGTACAAATTCCGAGGCTAAGGGTAAATGCCAAACTGCCGTACCACAAATTTGTTGATCTACTTGTTTCTGAATGAGGCAACCTACCTATCTTTTTCTTTGCCGTATTTAATTAGAACCTATTACAGAAATTAGGCTAAAAAGCGGTATGTTACTCATTCCTCAGCAATCTCTTCAAGAAGAAATTTTTTTAGTTGTCGTGTTCTTATTCATCTTATGTGGAGCCAAATCAATTAGTGCCTTTGGAACGATGCAGTGCCCAAAGCGAGCCAAGAGCGATGATGTTCAAAGGATCAAAACATTAAGTGACCTCATGCAGTTCCCATGTTCTGGAAACCGTAGCTGCTTGTTCCAGCTTTTTCAGACAGTCTGATTAAGGGTATTATCTCTCTCAAGACATTTGGTGTCTCTCAGCAAAGTAAACTCCAGAGCCCCACAGCTCCCTCACAGTCAGCTCTTGGTGAGGCTGTTGTGTCCTGATGCTCTGTGTATGTGGCAGGAAATCATATAAGTTTTGGGGTAATTTATTTCTCTAGAGCTACCACCCTTCGATGTCTGTGTCCCTGTTCTCCAAGCATCTCTCTGTTGAATTTTTATGGTGAATGACCCCACGGGCAGGGGCTGGATAGAGCAAGGTCTGTGCTGCACCTTTAGAGCCCTCCCTGGGCAACGCCGGAGCTGAATTGCTCGCAGAGACGGTGAGTGGCAAATGTAGGTCCTAGACGGCAGCAGGGTGAGGGCAGGGCAGCTGGATCAGGAACCATGAGCAGGGCAGATCCAGGCGAGGCTGCCCCAGGCAGGCAGGAGGTGCTCTGGATGGGCTCTGGGGAAGGAGAATTGGCTTGATAACCGTCTTGTCTCCTGCCCTGTCTTCCCTGAAAGGAAAATGGCAAAAAGTTGTGGCTGTTACACCAGGGAGAGGCCCAAAGGGGACTGTGTGGTAGCCTGCACTTTGGGGTTGGGTTTGTTGTTTCCAGCAGCCCTGAAAGCCGAGAGCCCGCAGCGCTGCTGCCAAGCACTGGAAATGCCGTACAGAACAGGGAGCAAGAGGCGTGTCGTAGCCACCTGGACGAGGTACATTCTGCACCACCAACCAGACCTAAACCTTCCTCAGGCCTGGGGGGAGCATCGAGTGCGAAGGTGGCATCGTTTCCCCTGGGCTGTGCTTGGCCAGTGCGAGGGGCGTGTGGGCGAGCCGAACCTCCCCGGCAGGCAGCCAAGGTCCCGCCGCTTACTCTGTGCTCAAGGCCTCTCCACATCATGCGTTTGCTGGCAAATTGCTCCCAGGTATCTGCCTGCCTTGGCTCACGCTGCCCTGCTTGATCAGTTCTCTAGGACAGTGCTGAGCGTAGCGTCTCCCCACAGCTCAGCCCTGTCTCCTCTCACATTTAACCTTCCCCACGCTGGAGATATTTTGCAGCCCTCTGCTGTCTGCATAGAGACTTGCAGATCAAGAACTGTTATCAGCATCCCTGTGGGGCTGCAGTTAGTGTGTTTTCAGCCTGGCCGTTCATCGTTAGCCCTTCTCTATCATCTGACACCCAGCAGCAGTTTTTCATAACCTCTCTCTTCCCAGCCTTTCTTGAAAATCCATTTCTATGGGAGGCATCAAGCATCCCATTTCACCAACTTGTTTGTGGTCTCTAAAATATACTCTTATTGACAAACTCCCTAGTTACCCAGCTTCCGCATGGCACGTAAAAGCCATCCCGGTGTACTTGTTGGGCTGTGGAGGGTAGAGAGAAGGCAGGGAGGAGCCTTTTGCCCTCAGCTCCACGGAGATGATCATCGTGTTAAGTCTGCATAGCTGGGGATGAGGCCAGCTCTCTGAGGATAAGCATGCACCGTGCTTTCCCGTGCCTCAAAGAATGAGGAAAACCAGATCTGCTCTGTGTGTGAAAGGGTATTTGAAAAAAGCTTTCAGGAGTGTGAACCGTTTCTGCAAGATCTTTTCTATAATCATAGAATCACAGAATGGTTTGGGTTGGAAGGGACCTCCAAGCCCATCCAGTTCCACCCCCTGCTTTTCCACCTCCCACTGGATCAGGGGATCCAAGCCCCATCCAACCTGGCCTGGAACATCTCCAGAGATGGGGCAGCCACCCCTGCTCTGGGCAATACCCAATACCAGTGTCTCACTCAGGGAAGGAAGGATCTGCCCTTCAGCATTTCATCCTCTAAGGCTGGGAGAAAACGGAGCTCAGCTTCGAGCCCAGCTCTTGACTCATGAAGAACTGTGTGGGTTTCACATCTGAATAACCTGCCTTTTTTTCTCCTTCTTAGACTGTTTTGTTGAGCTTGTGTTAAGGTTTTCTGTTACTGCAATGATTTTATTATTAACGTTATATGAGGGATAAGTAGGTGTGTTGTGTTGCGTGTGTGTAATAGAAGGCTGCCCTGAGGTACTGGCACACTAATAGAGAAATAGGTACTGTAGATCGTGAGGAATCTGATTTATTTTAGATAAAACAAATGTGGTTAATAAGCCGTCTTGCTCAGTTTTTGAAAAACTTAAATTGCCAAATTTGACAGTGTTAAAAATTAAATCGAGCAAATTATGCTGCATGACAATACTCATACTCAGAATCAGACTCCACCTGGAGCCCTGTGTCCGGTTCTGGAGTCCCCAAGAGAAAAAGGAGATGGAGCTGTTGGAATGGGTCCAGAAGAGGCCACGGAGGTGATGTGAGGGCTGGAGCTCCTCTGCTATGAGGACAGGCTGAGAGAGCTGGGGTTGTGCAGCCTGGAGAAGAGAAGGCTCCAGGGAGATTTTAGAGCAGCTTCCAGGGCTGAAAGGGGCTCCAGGAAAGCTGGGGAGGGACTCTTGATCAGGGAGGGCAGGGATGGGACGAGGGGGAATGGTTAAATTGGAAGGGGAAGATTTAGATTAGACATTAGGAAGAATTTCTTCACAATGAGGGTGGGGAGGCCCTGGCCCAGTTGCCCAGAGCAGGGGTGGCTGCCCCATCCCTGGAGGGGTTCAAGGCCAGGCTGGATGGGGCTTGGAGCCCCTGATCCCGTGGGAGGTGTCCCTGCCCAGGGCAGGGGTGGGACTGGATGGACTTTGAGGTCCTTTCCAACCCAAACTATTCCATGATTCTCTGGTGAATTCATAAGGCTTGAGCTCCTTTGGAGCTGATACTGCAGCACCGTGCGGCTGATTTCTCTCCCAGCAACAGCGCTGACAAGGGAACGGATGCTGTTTGTGGTATTATAAGAGCGTGTTGTGTGCAGATATTTGTAAACAAAGTACACTATTAAGTATTACTCAGTCCTTATGTAATTATTAAATGCCTCTCAATTAGTGTTTATAATTTGAACTTTAGTGCTGGAATCCTGTGTTGGATGACAGCAACGAGCAGTTCTGGTTCCCTCAGAGCTGCCCAAAAGCGCTTTTCAGAGAATGACCTCACTGCAACTCTCCCCACCAGCAACCAAGTGATCCCGAGTATCTGTGGATGCTTGGTCTACCAGGCAACCTCTCATTGTCAGAGCCCTTTCTAGGCACTAATATTACCTTCCCAAAGCGTTTCTATCATGTTCCAGACCTGCTTATGGGATTTTCAGCCTTCTCAAAAATTCACGTTTTAAAGTGACTCCTAGCATGCTTTCTGCCATTGTAATAGGACGGGGGCTGCGGGTGAGGTGCAGGCGCAGCGACTGCCGGTGTGAACATGCCCACAGTGCTCATAGTGGAGGGATGTGTCCCAGCACCAGTGTTACTTTGAAGACTCCTTCTGTTCCCACTTTTAAGGAGGGCAGATTGCTTTCTGACAGGGTAAGGGGCCCTGTGCCTCAGGCTGAAGCAAGGGGCATCCAAACCTGCACTCGGGGAGTCTCTGCAGAGCCTCCACATGGGCGGCTACAAACACCCACCAGGATCCCAGGGAGAAAACAGTGTTGAATTTGAACTGGTTTGTGTTGCATATGGAGTGGTAAAGGGCTTCCTTGAACATTTGTGATGTGGAACGTTATAAAATGTTGTGAAATAGTGAACATCGTGATGCTCATCACTATTGCCAGCAAGTAAGAGGCTGTTTAAGCTGATGTTAAATGGATAGAAAAGGTGCTGTAGCATCTTCCTCTCTAACTTTGAGAATCATCCTGTTTTGTTCTCTTATTTCTAGTTAGTGGATTAGTGGTGGAGCAGTTGTCTTTGAGATATATACAGGAAATTCTCTCCCGTTTCATTTTCAGCAATGCTGTAAATCAGTTCTTGACATTTATTTAGAATCATAGGATTGTTAAGGTTGGAAAAGACCTCTAAGATCACCAAGTCCAACCACCAGCACAACCCTACTGTGCCGAGTACAGCATGTCCCCAAATGCCGCTTTTACATGCTTTTTGAACCCCTCCAGGGCTGCAGACTCCACCGCTGCCCTGGTCAGCCTCTGCCAGTGCTTCACCACTCTGTCAGTAAGGAAATGTTTCCTAATATTCAATCTAAACCTCCCCTGACACTTGAGGCCATCTCCTTCCATCCTGTCACTTGTTAATTGGGAGGAGAGGTTAGGACCCACACAACCTCCTTTTCAGGAGCTGCAGAGTGCGATGAGGTCTCCCCTCAGCCTCCTCTTCTCCAGGCTAAACACCCCCAGGTCTCTCAGCTGCTCCTCATAAGACTTGTGCTTGGCCTTTCTCTTTCCAGTTAGTTGCTTTTCTTTATTTACTTCTCCTTCCGATCTCTTGGAATATGAGCTACGCTAATTTGAACTTAGAACTCGTGCATCATATTCGGAGGCACCATAGAATCACAAGTTACTAAGTAGTTTGCTGAAGTGAAGAACTCTGTCTCGGTGCATACGTCTGCATGAGTCTCGTCTAACTGGGTCTGATGTGCAGAGCGAGGGGTCTGGAGAGGAGGTGAGCTACCCCGCTTGAGGCTTCTCCAGCCTTAATTGGCGTTCTTCACTTTACTGAGTCTCCCCTTTGGTGCTGGCCCAGCATCTCCTCCTCAGTCGATTCCTATTTCACACTCTAGAAATAAAACACAGTAGAAGCGCAAGAGTTTGAATGTAATCAGACTTATTATCTGGTTTGATCATTATTTTGTAGAGATTTGATTGCTATTTATGATCTGTAATAGAGGTCATTATTTTATTACATGCTTCCTGGGTATCATTAAGTCCCTTAAATGAAGGCTTCCTTTCAGTTTCAGTTAGCAGAAATAATGTATTTCTGATTTCTTGTAAATAAATCTGAATTTCCACGAATCCACATGCATTGTTCTGCAAAAGCTTTTTTGTTAGAATATACAAATACAAGCAGATTAATAAAGGATAGAACTTCGAGCTAAAAATGTGACTTTTATCGAAAAATTATTTTTGGTTTTAAATATTATGCACATTCTTGTGAATGCAGTGATCCCATCATTCATGTGAGAGGCTGAGAGGGTGAAGGATGTAGCTCCTTGTTGGAATTGTGGCCCTTACCAGGAAGAGGCGAGCAGGATTACACAATGAGAGCGAGTGCTTTAAAAATAACTTTAACGTGGCTGACATTTACTTTGTTAGAAGTTTTTCAGTGAGTGAGATGTGCAGTTGTTGGGCTGCACTGCAGATTTGTGAATTCAATGTTATTCAAAAGTGCAGCTCCCTCTCATATTTTAACTCTGGTTTCTTAAGGTCTTGTGATAGACTCTGATGCTTCTGAGGAAAACTGAGCTAGGTCCGTACTGCACAGTCTTGAGTTAGCCTGTAAAAATGCCATATATATATATATATATATCTGCCTCTCGTGTTGGTAAACTGAGGGCCTGGTGCCCTTAGAACATCATCCTGATCTAAAGACTCAGTAACCCAACTATTAATTGCATAAATAACCATTCTCAACAAAAAATGCCTCCCCATTTTCCTGTGGAAGCCGCTCATGTTGGTCTTTCCTGCAGAATGTGACTTTCTCTCTATGTGGTTTCTGCTCTAAGGCTTTGACATCAGTCCTGGTTGTGCAGCAAAAGGGGCGGCTGAACCAAAGAGACGTTTTGCCTCAGAAAACAACACGCGAGTCGAAATTTCAGTTTTTAAATTTAACTTCTCCCTCTTGGAACAAATTCGCTAAAGTGAAAGTCTCACTTTTTATAGCCTCAGTAACTGTTTCTGGACTTTCAAAGTCAATTCAGCTCTAAGTTGAAGTAATTATGGCACATGCTATAAACCACAAGCACTGTAAACTCAGCATGGGCTGCTATATCGCCCTCTTGCAAGTCTATCAATCTCCTTTTTTTCTAATTTGTTATACGGACTGTTTCTTTGGTTGCTTTTCTTACCCTCGCATTCGTCTATTAAAACACATCAGAGTGGGGCCCGTTCCCTATTCATACAAAGGCAGGCCACTTTTGGAACCATGCAACTTAGAATTAAAGTGACTTTAGAATAAAAATGAATAAATAGTGTGTTTTTCTCCATCTAGCCCTTCTGTTGGAAAGCAGAACAGTCTTCATTTAAGGCCAGTATTGAATGAGCCTGCATCTACTGCTGTCAATTGGCCGTACTAATTGTTGTAGCCACGCTTCCTAAGTTCAACTTCTTCTGGAAGGCAGCGAGTATGTCAGCTCCCAGCCCAGAAACCACTCGTGTCCTGGGCTGCACCCCAAGCAGTGGGACACCAAGGACAGGGAAGGGATTCTGCCCCGCTGCTCTGCACTCTAAACCATTCATGGTTCTATGAACCCAGACAGCTTTTTTCATACAAGGCATCTCTCAGAAGTAGGCAAGGAAACCTCGGATGTTTTCCTTTTAAGCATTGGCAAATAATGAAAGAACAAGCCACTTGCAGTGCCTCATACCTGAACGTTTCCTTGATGTTTATAAGACTTTGAGAAATGATTTTTCATTCTTTTTTTCCTCATTTTTGCAAATGTGTGCTGGTCCTGGTTTTGCCTGGGCCTGAAAATGAAATGCTAGGCTACCACAAGAAAGCCAAGGCATCACGGGATTTTACCAGCTCAAACAGCAGCTGAAAGTCTCATGAGACAGCCTGCAGATTTCTGGCTCAAACTTGTAGAACCAAGGTGTTTACATAGTATATAGAAGGTGGGGCTGTTATAAGTGGGATGGTTGGCTGTAGTAATAGCCATCTTTTCAAAGTTGCTCAGCACACACAACAGCTGGGTCTTCACGTCTTACAGAATGCTGATAAAACACTTGGTCCCAAGCACTTGGGAGAAGAGGGGAATTAATTTTTATTATTGATTTACTCGGTTCAAAAAATTCTTTGGTTTGGACCATGTGTCACTGAATATCATAATTACTATGAGGTTATTTAGCATTTTTAGGTGACAGCTCTTCAAGGCTTCCAAGCAGCAACAGTTAGCGTTGGGTGCTCAGGTACTCACATCAGCCTGTTTGAGTAACTAATACAACAGCTGTGACACCTGACTGTAGGGTGACGTGTCCCAGCCCATGGCAGGGGTGGATCTGGATGATCTTTCAGGTCCCTTCCAACCCAAACCACTCCAGGATTCTGTTATCTGTGAGAACCTCTTCCCATGTAGTGGAGTGCAAGAAGCGTTTCTGAGACGATTTCCCCACCACAGCTCCAGTATATTTTAAAAACAGGTAAAGTGCACTTTATGAGGAAATGAGAGAGGGCCCAGAATGCCTTTCAATTTATTTTTATTATAAATATCATTAAATGGAATTTTGAAGCCATATATTTTTATTTTTGATGTAATGCTCATAACGTAGAAAGAAGCCATTTCATGCAAAGGCTGAAAGAAACCGTTGCTAACAATGAAGTCACTATTTTATTGAAACCTGATCAACTTTCACGGATAATTTGGGATTTTTTAACAACATTTTTCAAGGCTGAAAACCTGAAGTTTGGCAGAAATGAAAAACGATTTCTGTGGCAGCTTCATTTGGACATGGAAAACCTGTTTCAAACCGTTCCTGGCTCCACCTCTCACAAACTATTTTTTATGTACTATAAATTACATATAGCGTGTAACAAAAAAAATTAAATAGAATCGTTCTGGAAGCATAGATGCAGATTGAGAGTTAATTAAATGGATGCATGGAGAAAAAATCTGTGCGAGATAGAAGACTCGGGGTTCCCTGCTGTACCTATTTAATGAAGTCTCATCCATCTGATGGCTCCTGGACCCACTCTTCAACACTTCCACAAACATGTCACATTCTTTATGGGGGAAAAGTGTGGAATGCGCCTTACCCATGTCAAGTTACACCATCCTACAATTGCAGTCCAATTAATTAAGCCTCTATTCTTCATGCATGAGTGGCTGTCTCGCAGTTACACACCCAAGGCAAGGCTCCGAGGGGGTTGGCCAGCCAGCCAAAAAAAGAAGGGACGTTCCCAGCTCTCCTTTACTTAAATATGTGTTTTTTTGGTAGAAACAAAACACTTAAATTACTTCAACTAAAATTGTGTATATTACTTCAGGGCCTGAGCATCAATAACTCATGTCTGAGGAAAATGAGCTTTTATTATTTTTATTTTTAATGTGAAGTCATAATTAAAGCAGGGAGGAGAGGACAGCCTCCTCTATGAATGAGAGAATTAGAGTCAGCGTGGTGAGATGGGAGGGTAGAAGGAGGCTTGTGATGCGTGATTAAATGAGGAGGCAGCGTGGTGAGGGCAGACGAGATGCAGCGCAGTGGGAGTACGGAAAGTGTGGGGAAAGAAATAAACAGAAGACAAGATGCTAAAGCAACGTAACCTTACTGCACTCCCCAAGAGTTAAAAATGAACTGATCATCTGTCAGGAAACCACACAAGAGAGGGGACCTCTGGTTCCAGTCAAACCTCCTTGGGTGTGTTGCTCTTATCTGATTAAGGGAGAATGGTAACAATTTTCTTATCACAGAATCAGGGAATGGTTTGGGTTGGAAGGGATATTAAAGTCCATGCAGTTCCACCCCTGCCATGGGCAGGGACACCTCCCACTGGATCAGGGGCTCCCAGCCCCATCCAGCCTGGCCTTGAACCCCTCCAGGGATGGGGCAGCCACCCCTGCTCTGGGCAACCTGGGCCAGGGCCTCCCCACCCCCATTGTGAAGAATTTCTTCCTAATGTCTAATCTAAATCTTCCCCTTTCCATTCTGTAGCCATTCCCCCTCATCCTATCACTCTAGGCCCTTGTAAAAAGCCCCTCTCCAGCTTTCCTGGAGCCCCTTTCAGCACTGGAAGCTGCTCTAAGGTCTGTTTCCTATAGATCATCTGCAGTTTCAGTGTTAGAAACAACCATGCTACGTTTCTGTAATTACATAAGTCTCTTAATTTATGCACTTGTTGGTTATTCTGCTTGCACTGATCATAACCTCAGTGTGATTCACTGTAGTGTCTGGACACCCGAGATCCAGCTCAGGCGAGCGCGTGCTCAGGTTCTCGTTTATCCTGCAGCCTCACCCCAGAATAAACGACCCCATTATGAGTAGCAACATGTATAACTAGCTGTGCCTGCCACCCCAGTATGACTCGTGTGTCAGTGTAAGGTCGCAGTCAGGGATGACCTCTTCCAAAATTAGCCATAGGAGTAGAAAATGTCGCGGCTCCCTTTTGTCTGTGCCCGCCAAGTGGTATTACTGTGGGAGAGTCGTGTTAGTGCTGCCCGAAGGCAGTGCCTGTCATTGTGAATAGTCAATTGGTTTAGTTAAAAAAACATCCGTCGTAGCCGTTCTGGGCTTGTCAGAGGAGTTGGAGATGGAGGGTAGAACTGACAGGCCTTGCTGGTAGTGCAGCCTCAGCTCTTCCATCCTCTCCCCAGTGCTGGTTCCTGGGCCAGGATGCACAAAATGCCAGTGTCCTCAGCAGGTGCTGTTGGAACCATAGAATCACGGGATGGTTTGGGTTGGAAGGGACCTCAAAACCCATCCAGTTCCTCCCACTGGATCATGGGCTCCAAGCCCCATCCAACCTGGCCTTGGGCACCTCCAGGGATGGGGCAGCCACCCCTGCTCTGGGCAACCTGGGCCAGGGCCTCCCCACCCTCAGTGTAGAATATTCTTCCAAATAACCTGTCCTAACTTCTCTTTTAGTTTTAAACCGTTACCTATTGCTACAGTCCCTGTTAAAATATTTTCCCCATCTTTCTTAAAAGCCCCTTTTAAGTATTGAAAAGCAGCAGTGAGGTCTCCTCAAAGTCTTCTGTAGGCCAGAAGATCATTTCACCTGTTGTAGTTACACCTTGGAACATCTTTGCACTTCTCTGCAGAGGTGAGACTTCCCAAATGAAATTATATTTTCCAACTGGGTTGCAAATCTTAGGCATTTCACTCATTTACTTACCCCTTCAGTCTATCAGCATTGATGCTAGAAGGGAAAACCTGAAACAGAAAGGCAAAGCTGACAAGTCTTAAAATTAAAAAATTATTGATTAAGCCATTTGACTTGTTCTTTCATTCCAGTGTTGTACTTCAGGAAACAAATGTTTTATTTATGTTGGATAAAGGGATCCAATTTGGGATAATGCTATGAAAATATAATATCCTTACAAACTTAGATTTCTCATAGGAAAATCCTAATGAGTCTTTTCTATTACACTAAAAATACTGTGTACCAGAGCTGGTTGAGTATTGCCCAAACAATGCTTCTCCACATTTGTCAGAGTTGTTGCTAGGTGCAAGAAAATTCACACCCCATTGTGTTTGCTGTTTGCCAACATTTTCATGAATGTTTTTTATTTAGGTAGAGGTTGTTTGGTTCCCCAAGATGTGTCAATTCATTCCGAAACATAGAACAGATACAATATCAAGTGACTGAATGACCAACCACCATCACTTATAATAAATGAGGTCCCTTCCAACCCAAACCATTCCATTGTTTAACAGCATTAAATATTAATTTTTTTTTTTTTCTCACTCCGAAGTGTTTTCTTTTCAAAATACAAGGATATCAAAAGAACTACGCCTTTATCATTGGTTTGATACATCGGTGACGTTACCATCCTAATCAGAGTACTTAATCATAACTGGGCCTTCTTTGCATGTAGTGCAAGGAGAAGACATTCGGTGCCATGAAGCACGTAACCTAGAGTTATCACAGCAAAAGAAATGCCCTTGTAATTGTGAGAATGTAGTCCCTAAATTACGTAGAACAGATCACCATCACAGCAATTTCATTCTCAAGAGCAACAGATCTGGACAAACCCAACTGCAGAATTGAACAGAAATTCCAGACTGAAATAGCAATTTGGGGTGAATTTTCAACTTGGGGCCAATGTAAACGTTACAGTAGTCGCTGATGCACTGAGCTGAAATTCTAAATATGAACCACCTTGAACTCCGTGACACTTCAGCGTTGGTTTTCTGTGTCTTTCCAGTGAACCCAACACCAGTTTTAAGTTTCTCATGACTTTTCAATTTGATTAGAAACATTTTCACTCCTTTTCTCATGCTTTATTTAATTTACTGTGAACTTAGTAATTAATCGTTGGGGGTTTTAGTAACTGTGTTGGGGATTTCTTTTAAAGATTTTTGGCTGCGTTTTCTTTGGAGCCCATAAATCTTAGTGTATTTTATAAGACAACAGATCAGTCAGACACAGATACTTAGTACCACGTTGTACTGTGTTGGTGTTATTCTTTGTTTTACTTCTTAAAGAACTGTCATAAAGGTATTTAGTGATACTAGTTAAGAAGCATAATATTGAGTAGATTAAACCAGTCGTTTCTTTTACTTACAATCATCTAAAACATATTCTTATTCCTTTCTTTCTAACTGATAGCCAGGCTGGATGGGGCTTGGAGCCCCGTGATCCAGTGGGAGGTGTCCCTGCCCATGGCAGGGGTGGAACTGAATGAGCTTCAAGGTCCCTTCCAATCCAAACTGTTCTATGATTCTACTATTGTCAGGACTGAAATCATCATTTCTCCACTCCAGGAGGATATATTCTCTGGAAATTAATTGCCTGGGATGGTGTGAATGTAGAGAGGGGAAGGGAAATCTATTTTAGATATTTTAGTCTCTTAAAAAATAGTATTTTTCATGAAACAGTGGCTCCTAATATAGCCTTTTCCCCGATATTAGTAGTTTTCTTATTATTGCCTCGTCCTTTCTCCCGTAGCAAAATAAGAAAAACAGATTACTGTAAATTTTGGCACAGAAAGGTCTTTGCATCATTTTCTTAGAAGTCACGTGCTTTGGATTTCCTCTTGTTTATGATATATTGAAATGCCTTCCAGATGTTTTTAATTATAAAAAGTTTTCAGGAAAGCAAAGTAATCCGTAATAAAATTTCCTCTACATTTTTTAAAATAGCCAATAAATTAGTGCACTGTAGCTTATCAAACTGCCACATAATTCTCCATGTGACCCCGGCGCAGCGAGGTCTGGCATTTCCTTAGGCAGCTGCTTTGGTCGAGGCAAAGCAGCCTTCCCCGCGCGTGCTTTCGGTTCCTCTTGCAAGGGACAACGTTCCCTTCCTGGCAGTGCCGAGCGCTCATTGGTGCGAGCGCCTCCGGCTTCCGACACAAACGCAGCCGGCTCGGGAGAAGCAGCTTTGTGATCAAAAAGAGAGAAAGAGAAAGTATTTGAGCTGCGGGTACGTGATGCCGATGCTGAGCTGCATGAGGAGATTTTAGTTTATAAAGCTGAGCAGGTGCCCGGATTGCTGAGGTGACGTCTGTCAGAAAACACAATCAAAATAAGAAAACCAGTTCCATTTTCAGTCACAGGTGTATGGGTGCAGCAAGGCTCAGTCATAAGAGAGGTTTTCAAATGGTCAAAGAACTAGACGAGGGAGAAATGTCTATTTTGGTTGACAGTCTCTTCTCCAAGTGACAGGCGATAGAAGAAGATGAAATAGTCTCCAGTTGCACCAAGGCAAGCTCAGATTGGACATCAGGAAAAATTTCTTCCCCAAAAGGGTTCTCAGGCCCTGGCAGAGGCTGCCCAGGGAGGTGGTGCAGTCCCCATCCCCAGAGGGGTTTAAAAGCTGTGTGGATGATGTGCTCAGGGATCTGGTTTAGCAGTGGACAGAGATGGTTGGACTTGATGGTCTCGAAGATCTTTTCCAACCAAATGATTCTATGAATCCCTAAATTTCTCCCCTGACTCTGCTCCCTGTTTTTATTCAGCTGTTTGTTCATCCTAATGATGCCTGATGAGGCTGCTCCCTCTAAGCCTGTATCTACCTCAGGAGTTAAGGTAGGCAGGGTCATAGGAAAGAGAAACTAACTTTGCTGTCGCTGTGATTTTTCAAGCTGTGTGTGGTGGATTTTTGCCTTAGAAATTTGTTACTAAAAAAAGGGTCTGGAAGAAAGGCAGCGCTCAGCAAATACCTTGGTGAAAGGGCTGCTAGGTATTGAGTGGGACTTGCTGTTGGTTCTTGGGTTTAGTGGCCTGCAGAGATCTTTAGATTTGTCCTCCCAAGAGTTCCCTCTCTGGGAAACAGGGACATCGCCCTGGGTCCTGAAAGACAGGAATGCAAAAAAGTAAGTGTGTGCATTGGGTAGCAGCCAGGAGTGGGGATTTTGTAGCCCTCTGAGCCGAATTTGAGGCGTTAGGTGAAACTGTAAGACATTGGGAACTGTAAAAGCCAGAAAGCGTATGGGATCCTAATGGATTCGATCCTTCTTGGCAGAATCAGTTCTCTTATAGACGTGAGGAGGGAAGGAATAACACCAAAAGAAAACCTTTGTATGATATTTTGGGTTTGTTTTCCCAGATTATCTAAACACAGCAGGACTCATAATAAAAGCAAATTACTGTTAATGCAGCTTTCCCACATCCTCCAGTGGTTGAAACACTGTCTGAACTGTGAGAGTGAGCTCTGCTGGCCTGCATCACTTGAGACTCCTGCCTTTTCGCACTAATTGGCCTTGAGTACCATTTCATCAGCTACGTTTGCAAAGAACGGGTAACAGCCATGCAAGACTCCAAGCCTCTTTTGCATTAAGAGGGTAAAAGCAAGGATTTCACCTTGCTATTGAATCTACTTGTATTTATTGCAAAAGCAGCACAGTGCAGGATTTGGACCTGATTTTAGCAGAGAGGAAAAGAAAGAGATGTAAGACATAAGTCTCTTAAAACCAGTGATGAGGGTAGTCTTGCCATCAAACCAGAAAATGATAATCAGCGATAAACAAGCTGATTTTTTTAAAGGCTCATGGAAATGAATTACATATGACTTAGAGCTGGTCCAGGTAAGGATGGTAGAAGGATGAGAGAAGGAAGGAAGGAACTGCTGTCCTCATTACAACAGCCAGCAGGGCTGAGAACTGCAGCCAAAGTTTGAAGGGGACATAAAATACTAGTGCTGCCACCCATTTTGCCTCCAAAACCTTCCCCCTAATCCCCCCGGGTTTTGAGGCACTGGAATCCATTGGTCTCCATTCTTAGAGTACTTCAAGGACTATAGATCTGGTTATTTTTGACCAGGGTTGTGTGGCAGCACCAGTGTTGGCTGCTGGTGCGCTCGTTCCTCTGCTGCCTGCACTCCATCGGTGCTGCTGGCCCCGACACCGACACCAGGGGAGCTTTTGGTTTGTTTTAGGCTGAGGTGAAGGGTGTTGCTCACCCAACAACGTCTCATCCGCTGCAGTAGATTCCTGTGGCCCCTCCCCAGCTTTCCTGGAGCCCCTTTCAGCACTGGAAGCTGCTCTGCGGTCTCCCTGGAGCCTCCTCTTCTCCAGGCTGAGCAACCCCAACCCTCTCAGCCTGTCCCCATCACAGAGCCGCCCCAGCTCCTGGTTCATCTCTGTGGTCTCCTCTGGACTCGTTCCAACAGTTCATTGTCCTTCTTGTGTTGGGGATTCCAGCACTGGATGCAGGACTCCAGGTGGGCTCTCACAAGCGAGATATGATGCAACGCTGCAAACTTGGTTTGCAAAGCAGTTGATTGAAACCAGCAGAAAGCATGCTCAGATTTGTTCCTCTAAATTTTGTTTATTACTGACATATGGGTATGGAAGGGCATAATTTTGGTAGCTAGATCTAATCAGCACTTTGTATATAAACTGCATCACAAGCACACATCAAGAGCACTCGTATCTTCGTGTGCCTGTATTCCAGATCGCTGTGTAGTAGAAGTTTACTGTTCTTTCAGTTCTCCTGGAGCCCAGCTGGTCTTGCTTAATTTCACACTATTTTATATTCTGTTTATTACTGAGGCCAACAAATATTTTATTTTAGCTGTTTGTACATGTTAAACAAACACGGGATCCTGGTGGAATGTCTCTGGCAGAAACCAGCTAATTCCTTATACCCTCAGAGGCCCTTCCACACTTGAAGGAGCGGGCCCAGCCAGTTAAATTAGGCACCCAAACAGGAAAACCACAGACACACGATTACAGTTTCAGCCAAAGCTAAACGGTGCAGCATGAAAGTCGTGTTGTTGTTTGGCTCTTTGAGGGCGAGGCCTGCACGAACAGAGACAGCTGGCGATGCCGCTGTCGGAGCAGGAGAGCGGGGTTTCCTGCTTCACGGAGCTGGCAAAGGCGGTTCAGCTCTCTTCCTTGGAAAGATCCTTGTAGGTACCCAACAACAAAACAGCACCCTTCAGCATCCTTACAGAACCTTGGGTCCCAGAGACTGGAAAAGTAAGGATTTTAGGCTTACGTTTTCTGCAGATTTCTGCCTGGACTGAGGGCACCAGGCTGAGCGCTGGCACATCCACGGGTGTCACAGAGCTGCTGCTGAGGGTGGGCTGGCAGGAGAGGGGGTGGGTGCCCCCCGTGCTGGCTGCCCAGTGGCTCGGTGGTTAGGAAAGAAGGGACTATTTTGGGTACTTGCAGAGATATTTCAGACCCAGCCTTCCCTTGCTTGCCAGTGCTCAAGCCACCGGGGTGTTAGATTTGAAAAGAAAGGGCACTGCCATAAAACTCCATTTAAAGAAAGAATAGGCCTTCTGTTTTCATTGAAGGAGCGTGAGGCAGACAACACTGTGGTGTAACTCCAGAATAGCCAGAGACACCTTTTTCTTCATTCAGATGCTTGAGCGTCTCGCTTTCAGGAAGGTAAAAATTCAGATCCAACCTATGTTCGTGCCTCTTCTTGGCCAGTTCTGGGGGCTCCTTCTGAGGGCTCTGCTGCTGTTACTGCCTGCGCTACTTACAGTTCTCAGCCTTGGCTGAGGAAACTGGGGCATTAACACAAATTTTGTTGGCCAATTGCATGGCTGTAAGTCCAAAAGTTCCGTGTGCCAATGTACAACCTATAACGCTTCATTTACCTGTCAGGCCATAGCTGGAGAGTGGCTGTGAACTAGTAAAGCTGCCTGGTTTCACACTGTGTCCTTCACGGAGCATACTAGACTATGAGCTGTGCTCACTTCCATTTTGCTTCTGAGGAAAGCTTGAGCAGTGTTTTTTGACTCTGAAACTGTGAGCAGTTTGGTCCTTGGCCGCCGTAAGGACACAGCTTCACTACGTGGGGTGCTGCCGCGTTACATTGGCCGCAGTGACCGAGCCAGCAGTGCCCTCATTTAACTGGGAGTGAGCTGGTTACTGCCTTCTTTTGAAATTCTACAGATGTGAAAATTGTTTTTCAGCCCTTTAGTCCAGAAGAGGCCAGGTTTCTTGATTTAACCCACGTGTCTGATAGTAGCTGGTTGGTTTTCAAAAGGAACGAGCCAAGTTGCGTGCAAGAATGATGGATCTTTTTTGTGATGGTTTGATGGGATTGTGGATATTGATTAGGGTTTAGTATCGTTCCCTCCATAAAAATTGCTCAGGCGTGGTACTTGTAGAGTAAAATAAGAGTGATCAAAGTTGTAGGACTCCTGGTTTCCGTTTGAACTGAGGTTTTGTCAGTCTTTTCTCACGTGGCTGGGTGGAAAAGGCCAAGGGATGGTTGCCTAATGAGGGCAGGATGCAGCTGGGAGGAGGCTTGAAACTCTCGCTGGGTCTGCAAACAATCTAGTCACATCAAATAGATGCCCGCCGTTTGCCAAAAATCAGTGAAATAGGGAGATAATGAGGGAGATAATAAGGATAATGAAATAAAGAGAGCCCTGTTGTTCTTTAAGGCAGTGCCCTCCTGGAGATGCGGCGTTCACGGGAGCGTTGGCCCACGTGGATGTTGCAGTGTTTGCTGTGCGATGGCTTCTTCCCAAAGCTGGGGAAGCAGCCCGGGGCCGGCCTCGCTCACGGCTCCAGAAGCTGTTACAGTGACGCTGTAGTTAATGGTTTCTGGAAAGTCGATACTTCGCTGCATTTGAACACACACATTTGGGGCTAAATATTGAGAAATCACAGGTATGTAATGCAAATCCTGGGTGTGCCAGCCAAGCCTGGAGAAAAAAGCTCGTTAGGATTAATCTCTAGCAGGGTGACTAATGCAAAGGGAATGAGGTGCTTTCCTCCCTGAGACAGCAGAGATTTGACACAGCTTTCAAAGGGGCTTCGCTGGAATGCAGTTGGGTGCTTTGTGCAATAGGCGTGCTGGCTTATTTCGTTTAGAAGTGCTCGCTTCAGAGCAGAGGATACTACACTAAATTAAAAGAGATATATAGCAGCGTACTCCACAAGTGGATTGAAACCAAAATATCTCACTCAGTTTGGAAGAAGCGAGGTACGTAATTACCCAGCGTCCATTAAGAGCATTAAAGGCAGCAGCATATGAAAGCTGTCTTGCCTCCTGCTCTGCTCTTTGAGCTTTGCCAGATTGTTCTGTTTGAGGAGCCGTATTTATGAGCGATGCGCTCGTCGCATCCCGGCTCTGTCTCGTTTGCACAGCGACTTCCACATGTGGTAGCAGAGGAATTGCTCGCAGCCCAAGATTACTAACGTGGTATTTTAGGAAGGAGTAGCTGAAGAAGACTCACTTTATTAGCAGCTCTCCAGCCCCTTTCTTAGGTGGAGTATTCCTGGCGGGTTAGACAACAGGATCGTTTCCTAGCCCGCCAATAGCAGTCGAATTCTTCGGAGTGCTATGTAATTGTTAGCCCCGTGAAAAGCAAAAGGAATAGCTGTTTTTATCAATAAAGCTATACAGAGCCAAGTACCAACACAAAGGAAATTTCAGCATAATTTACAGGGTTTAGCTATGTCGTGCTGCTTTCCCACTGGTGTTTGCAGTTTCAGATTGAAAACTTTGTATTTTACCGCTGCATTTTTTTCCAAATTTCATCTGTAGTCCATGTTTCATTCCAGATAACTTATCAGGCAGGGGAAGGATATTTGGAGATCCTTTCTAAAACACTTAATCGTTTTTCAAAGAAAGTTAACAGAAAGGGTAGATTTTCTTGATAATCCTTTCAAAATTAAAATATAACACAAAAACACTATGTTTAGGTGACATTAAGGGTCTTATTTAAACCAACTAAAGCTGAGCAATTTACAGCGAGTAACTAACACTCTGTTGTAAACTGCTCTGCTGTATTGCAGCTGACAGTGGGGAAACAGAGGCTGAGAGACCTTTTCAGATCGTAATCTTTGAGAGTTTGGGTACTGCCTGAACCCTGGGAGCTGGGAGAGTAGGAGAGATGCCCTTCAGGATCGTTCTTTCTCATGAGATACACAGCATTTTCTTTGCATGGTCACGCTTTGCTTTGCTTTGCCTGGTTTATGCTGCTTTCCCTGGTCAGCTGTAAGCACCTCATAGTCTCTGACAGAGAGACCTAAAATTTGAATCTGAAGCCTGGAGGATCCTGATCCCAAGCTTGCTTTCTCTCCCATCTCTAGTTAAAAGAAGTCTCAACTAGCCAGAACCTCCTTTTACACTTTTACAGCATCAGGAGGATCCATATACCCTCCTCTGTCCCACCCTGGTTTCATTTGGAGTCCAGGCTGACCTTTATTTTCATGGAAACGGGTTCAGTATTTTGTGTTTAAACACTTTATGCGCTTCACATGGGCAGTTTATCAGACAAGTGTTAGTTAGGCACAGCAGGACTTGGTAGGGAGGATCTATCGCTGAGCTCCATAATTCATGTGATTTATTGATCATTCTGGAAGTTTATTAAAACTCTCCAAATATTCTGACCTATCTAAGGAAGGGGAGAGTTTTTACATCTGAGTGTTGTTACTCCTTTAAGCTGACTGTTGTGTAGAAAAGGGAATTGTAACAGCTTTGTGGGTTTTTTTTCAAGTAAGCTGAAACTGCAGTTGATTTGAGGCAGCAGAGGATCTGTGCCTTTCAGCCACTAACGCTGAGGTTAGCCTGTGCTTTACAGAACTCTTGCAAGCGGCCCCTGCAGTCTCTGATTAATGTCAGAATCTCCTTTCAGTTTTCTCTCTGAACCCATTACTTTAAAATTTGCATAATTGTCTAAAGTTGCGCATTTTGCTGATACTGCCCCTGTTAAATGATACATGAGAACACAACACGACATCACGTTACGTTACGGACAGGATCAAAACAGAAAGCGACACTTTTATGCAGTTGCGTATTTTGTGAATCAGGGCAGTAATTGGAACATATTAATGATTTCCTCGACTCCCCCTTATCCTACTCCACCCCTGCTCCCCCCGAAACCATCCATGTGAACTCGGAGGATATTTAACACATTTTAAGCTGTCCAGTTCTATGTAGCTCCTTGTAAAGTAATTTGGAATGATGATTCCTACTTGGTGAGACGTGCTCAGACATAAACTCACACATACACATAGCAGCACATAAAGCATGAACCTGTTAAGGATTTCACCTTTTAAGAAATGACAGAATAATTACAGGACAACATGTCCTTCATGAGTAAAAACAACAGAGCTAAAGTGCTTTCAAGGCTGTCGTGGCCTACTTCTCTCCGAGCAAGCTGCATAAATCATAAACTGCTGAGGGACTGAGTCATACGCCAAGTGGGAAAGGGAGTGTGTATAGTGGTGTGGAGAAGCGTGTGGAGAACATCCGTGTGCACTGAGCAGAGTGCAGTTCTTGGGTACGGCTGAGCCGGTGTGGCCCGAACCCTCACTTTGTACACAGAATCCTGGAATGGTTTGTGTTGGAAAGGACCTCAAAGCCCATCCAGTCCCACCCCTGCCATGGGCAGGGACACCTCCCACTGGATCAGGGGCTCCAAGCCCCATCCAACCTGCCCTTGAACCCCTCCAGGGATGGGGCAGCCACCCCTGCTCTGGGCAGCCTGGGCCAGGGCCTCCCCACCCTCAGCGTAAAGAATTTCTTCCTAATGTCTAATGTTCCCCTTTCCAAATTAAAGCCATTTCGTCTTGTCCCATCGCTCTATGGCCTTGTACAAGGTCCCTCTCCATCTTTCCTGGAGCCCCCTTCTCATACTGGATGCTGCTCTAAGCTCTCCCTGGAGCCTTCTTTTCTCCAGGCCGGACAAGTATACAGATAGAGCAAATGTAAAGGACAAACCATCTGCTTCCTTGAAGAGTAAATAAGTCTTTCCACTTTCAAACCACTTCGGGAGTGGATTATAACAGTTTGTAAGTTGGGTTCAGGCTGAAACTTAGTGTGTTAAGGAGTTCTCAGTTCCTGAATGAACATTCCTGGCTTTAAATAGGAAGAAGAAAGAAGTCTATCATCTAATTTTACCTGTTTGGAAGTGAATAAATGGGCTAAATAAATTATATAAAGGTGAATAAAAATTAAAGTGTTGGAGTGAATCACTACAGAAGTGTTGATGTTCTCAGCAGCTGAAAGAAAACATGCCTCAGCCAAAAAGAAACACAACGCCAAAACAGAACCGTCATCTGGCTTTTCCAGTTATCTCTTATCTCTTGCAAGGTCCTTTTGCTGAAGAAATTGTTAAACTTCCCGATATGATTTTACGACCTGCAGTCTTTCAGATGCTGCAGATAATATCAGTGGGATGATGTTTCTTTCTGCGAACGCTTGAACCGGCCAGATTGCACATATGCTCTAGCATCACCGAAGGGCAGGTGAACACTGCGAGCAAGGGTAACTCAACCTCTGAAGGTTACCCAGAGATTTTAAGCTACGTGAAAATTATACTTGTCGAAAATACCTCCTCTTTACAGGCAGGGGTGCTTCTTTTTCTTGCGCATAAATTTAGGGTCACAGTTTGAAAGGTACACGTAAACGACTTCTCTTTGTGCGTGAAAAACCTTCGCCCCTTAATACACAGTGACACATTGGTCGGTCTAGATAGCTGACATTTGCATGCACAGCCAGTAGATTCTGTCATTTATGCATGTAGATAATAGAATTTACATGCACAAAACTCATTTGGACTTGGCCTTGGAACAGATTGGGAGGACAGGTATTTAAGGTTTGAGGGACAGATGCACAGTAGGGGACCACTGGGGTAAATGATGGCTGAGCCTGGAATATTGAAATAGGGAGGCTGAAGAAAGCATGAAGACAGGGCTCGTCTCTGTTTGAGTCGTGCTGAAAGCAGAAAGAGTTTAAATACAAAGAGCAAGGCGAGAATGATATCAAAGGTCACCTTTCATTGCAAAGAGAACTCTGACTTGAAATGTGAAATTTTCTTTCCTGCGCTATGTTTTTGCCCTACGGTCTCTGTCCAGTGGTGGCCTTTAATTGGTCTTCCGTGAGGTTTCAGCTGGAGCCTCGTGTTTCGTGTCACTGATACCAAGTCATTTAGCAGAGACTGTAGACATTTAAGGGCCAGTCCTTCAAGTCCAGGGAGTTTTTTAGGCCTGCTGAAGTAAATGCAGCGGTGGTTTTGTGCCAGCTGAGAAAGTGTGCTTGAATATTTAGATTCTTTCAAAATTGCTTCTATTTGTAGAGTTTCCCACTTTTTTATCTTGATCAGCCGAGAATAACACTCTGGTTCTGGAGTTCAGGGACATCTTTTACAGCGCAGGAGGAAAGTGGTATCCAGATATAAACGTTGCCACCTGGGACCCCAGCTAAAGAAAGCTCGTCACCCGCACAGAGCCACAGCGCACGGGAAGGGCTCAGCGGCAACTGGACTGTGAAATGCCTTTTACATTTTAATATCGCAGTGGTCATTTGGCCCAGCCCTGATCCGCGCTCTGCTTAAGTAAGATCTCACGGCAATTAATGAGTCCCAATGGAGTCAATAGGATTTCTGAGCGAGGAGAAAATTCTTGTGTCCCTCTTTGAGTGCAGTGAGTGCCTAACAGCAAGGCCTCTGCCGCAATGCACTTAAACACGACTGGGTGAGAGATGGAGAGAGCAGAAGTCTTCATTTGGAATTTCTCGAGTTTGTCAGGTTGTTAGGCACTATCGGATTGTTCTGTGGAAGCTGAGCCAGGGGGGTCCCATTCCCCTGCCGGGGCCAGATCCTGGCCTGATGGAATTCGGTGCAGCGCTGCTGGAGGCACTGGGGCTGCCTTGGTCTCAGTAGCTCAGGATTTAGCCCATTAGATCTGAGGTAGCTATAAAACCTCACTGTGCACTTTGAAAGTTGTACCTCATAAATGCTTCTGCAGTGCAGTTTTTTACAGTGTCTGTAGAAAACTCACTTTGTGACTTAAAAACACCAACTAACCAAGGTCAACTTGGCATCGCTCTCGCACCGTAACTGTTCATGCTCGTAAGTGGGCTTTAAGCATGCTCTCTCTGGTGTCTTTGATTTTTTTTTGGCTTTTTATCTTGTCCCTCTGAACTATTTGTGTCCCGGACCGTTTTTACAAGTGCTCAGACGTAAAGGCACTGTCGCTAGTAGGGGCTGTCGCTGTGCCCTGTGTGGTGGCATCTCCTTCTCTCTCAAGATGTGTGAGTGCAGGTATGTAAGCACTGCAGTAGGTGTCCTCAAACACCCTCATTCCATTGTCCCTCGGTAAAATGAGACCTTGCTCAAGGCCACGTTGGATGGGGCTTTGAGCAGCCTGATCCAGCGGGAGGTGTCCTTGCCCATGGCAGGGGGGTGGAATTATATGGCTTTTGATTTTGTAACATAGAATCATGGAATGGGTTGGGTTGGAAGGAATCTCAAAGCCCATCCAGTCCCACCCTCTGCCATGGGCAGGGACACCTCCCACTGGATCCAGTTGCTCCACACCCCATCCAACCTTGAACCCCTCCAGGGATGGGGCAGCCACCCCTGCTCTGGGCAGCCTGGGCCAGGGCCTCCCCACCCTCATTGTGAAGCAGCTTCGCACCATGTGATGCTCCAGTGCTTGCATTGCCACAACCGTGTCCTTCCCCTGGTGATCCTAACGGGTCCCTCAGACCCGGTGGGAGATGCAACACTGGCTGCATGTGCTTTTTAAGCTAGTTTCAAGGTGTCATGGAATACATTCCAAACCCAGAGTGATCTTTTCTTTGGGGCTCCAGACCATGGAATGTTTAATTACTGATGCCATGACTAAAAATAGCCATTGGAAAAGGCACAGTTTAATCTTCTTGGGAAATGTTTGGGGAATGGGGGTTAGGGCGACTTGTTTTAGAGCATAATTTCTCTATGGGTTAGAATCGATGTAATTATAGTACAATCATAAAAATGGATTGCCTGCCCTTTTGCATTCAGACAGGGGACACTTTGTACACTTATTAGGCCAGTGTTGCTGTTCCTTGCTTCTTGTATATTTTTCTTCGCCCTTTCATTTCATGCACTAATCTGCCCTTAACTTGTAAAGTTTTGATTGGGTGTTCGGTGCCAGCTTCAGAGGTGATGTGTAGTTTGGATTTCCTTCCATTTGCTCAGAAATAACAAACCCAAATTATAGCTAGTTGGATTTGTAAGTGTATTGCAAGCTGGGAAAGAATCTATGCAAATAAACGTAAGGAAGTTTAGAAGATACCAGATCTTGAATACGGTGTATGCTGAGGACATAATCTACATCACTGGCAGTGTACGTTCACACCTCGGAACTCCAACCGTGTACTGGGCTGCATTAAAAAAAGTGTAGCCAGCAGGGCAAGGGAGGGGATTCTGCCCCTCTGCTCTGCTCTCATAGACCCCACCTGGAGTCCTGTGTCCAGTTCTGGAACCCCCGACGTAGGAAGGACATGGAGATATTGGAATGGATCCAGAGGAGGCCACAAAGATGATCCGAGAGCTGGAGCACCTCTGCTGTGAGAACAAGCTGAGAGAGTTGGGGTTGTTCAGCCTGGAGAAGACAAGGCTCCAGGGAGACCTTACAGCAGCTTCCAGTGCTGAAAGGGGCTCCAGGAAAGCTGGGGAGGGACTCTTTAAAAGGACATGAAGTGGTAGGATGAGGGGTGTGGCTTTAAACTGGAAGGGGAAGATTTAGATTAGACATTAGGAAGAGATTCTTCATTATAAGGGTGGTGAGACGCTGGCCCAGGTTGCCCAGAGCAGTGGTGGCTGCTCCATCCCTGGAGGGGTTCAAGGCCAGGTTGGATGGGGCTTGGAGCCCCTGATCCAGTGGGAGGTGTCCCTACCCATGGCAGGGGGGTTGGAACTGGTTGGGCTTTGTGGTCCCTTCTAACCCAATCCATTCCATGGTTCTATGATCTGCTCTTTAAATTATGCAGCTAATAGCAATAATTAGATTTTTACATTCCTGTATATGGATGTTGTCTCTCAGAAGACTCAACAAGGTCAGACATGAATTTTCAAACTGAGCGAAAAACTGAGGCCATGGAAGCAGCCCTGGCAACCCTGCAACTTGTATTCACAGCTCTCAAAGTTTTCTCAGAACTTGGAAAATTCAAACTGCAGCTGAAAAGCACCGTGTATCCCCAGGCAGCCTTAATTTGCATGATCAGCACTTACTCAGCAGAGAGCCATAGGTAGTGGAGACCTTGGTCTATTAAATGGGTCACATTTAACTGTCCTTGAACAATTTCTCCAATGTATTAAACATAAACAAGCTTTTTGTCATATTCAGCATCGCTGTTTCCCTTTTCTCCACATTTTCTGTGATAGAGGGTAAATTTTCCATGGGAAATCTGAGTTGGCCACAGTGAATACACTGGGCTGCTTCCCTCCCAGGGTATTGTCTGTCATAGCATTGTCCTTGGTATTTTCTTCCTGAGAGTTGGGTAATTCCATCTGAGCAAAAATTGAAATTAAAGAAAGTTGATTTCTGTAGCTGAGGATTGTGGGATGAGTTCCATGGTGTCTTTTACTTTAAAGCACCTTTGGAGCCTGACCGCTCAGCTCCTGTCACGGAAACCCACTGCCCACGGATCAAGCCGTGAGCTGGTAAGTGGTTCCAACAGCTCCATCTCCTTCTTATGTTGAGGACTCCAGAACTGGTCACAGGGATCCAAGTGGGTCTCACCAGAGCAGAGCAGAGGGGCAGAATCCCCTCCCTCCCTGCTGGTCCCTCTGCTCGTGATGCAGCCCAGGACACGGGTGGTTTCTGGGATGTGCGCGCACGTTGCCGGCTCACGTCATGATGCCAGAGACCACAATTTTTCAGAAGCTACAGCAAGAAACTTGTAGCAGAGTTCAGATGTAAATACAGATGGCAGGAAAATGTTCTTTTCTCTTTCACAATAAGATCCCTCTTGAACATCCTTTGGTGACGTGTTAAATTAAATAAAAGGGGTTTCCCTTTTGTTACATGAGAATCTTTTCTGCCCATTAAAATGATTTGTTTTGTCATAGCATCCAGGAAACCTTTGTCAAAAGCCAGTGAGGGGTTTTACACCCTGAGTAGCTGTGAACAGAACTCCATGAAGTCACTGTGTCCTGTGCCAAAATGCAAGATGTGCGTTCAGTGCAGAGAAAGAAGAGGAAGAGAAAGGGAATAAAACTTTTAACCATTACTTTATATGAAGAAAGCTTCCAAAAGGATTGGTTTTTAGCAAGCTACCAGCTTGGATGTAATTTGCTTGCTGTTAAACCATCACACGCTTATGTGTGAAAGAAAGGGACTGTAAATAAACTATAAATTCATTTGCTGTGCATCTCTGTTTCGCAGATTTGCAAGTCCTGCATGTGCAATAGTTCTCTTCCTAGATCACCCATTTCCAAATGCCATGTATTGTGAAAGCTTGGAGTTCCAAATTGATCATTGCTTTCTGTGAAAATGAGATTCAATGTCAGTATGGGTTTGTTCAGGATATTGGAAATCTGGCCCATTCAATGTGAAAATCTGAACACAGGGAAAAATTTAATCCTAGGGGAACTGGACACTTCCTAATACAGGACATAACGAAGTCTTAAATAAAACCTTGAATTTCAGTGGTTGGGTTTGAAATAGCCTTTCCTGAAAAAATGATATTTATTTTTTTCTTTATCCTTGTACTATTAACAGTAATTCCTCTCTCATTTTTCAGACAAACATTAGCAATACTCACATTCTTGAATAGAGGGATCAGAGGATGCTTTTACTGACAGGTTGCCTTTAAGGACTGGTTTGAATCCATCATCCCCCGAGTGTTCTGAAATTCGACTGTCTTGGAACAGCCCAGTCAGTTGGATAACTCCCTCCAATGTGTTTCCAATTGCAGATCATGGCACTTTCATCCAACAATTTTGAGGAGATAACTTTTAATTACAATAATAAGAACCACATGGGCAGTGACTAATGCAAACCTGATGTGTTCTCTTACTTTATTAATCTTTTTAATTAGAGGCGAAAGAATGCTTTATCTGTTTAGAAGGAGAAGAGATGAGTTGTGATGTTTGGCTGCACTTTTGTGACTTAAAAAATATTTGGTTGCTGGCTAGAAGTGTGTGTTTACCTGGATACAAAAGGTGAGAAGAAGTTGCACTGAGTTTTCTCCTCCAGCTTTGCTTACCTTTAGCTCTGCGTGGCACCGTACTGTTAGGGTTATGATACTCTTCTGATAGTTTCGCTGGAATTCTACAAGCTTCTTATAAGTGTAGTTTACAAACTTAATCAGAGGGCAAGGAAAGGAGAGACGTTTTAACACCACCAGATGTCAGAGCAGTTGCTTGCAGAATGTAGGTTGCATGAGATGTTGGGAAGAGGCCTCTGAGATGTCTTGTTCTTTAACTCTCCTTAGCTTTAGGAATTGAGGTAGTTTACCGTGTCCTGGGTCCCTGTGACTGCAGTTTGAAGCTGTTAGGATGATGTGAAGATGCTCAGCTAGGCTGATGTTGATTCAGATGCAATGCAGGTCTTTGAAACTGATACTGTGAAACAGATTCAGTTTTATCTGAACTGGTTTAATAGATTTGCTTGCCTTGAGCACTCGAAGTTCGACATAGTTCCCTCTGTGGCTGAGATACTTTGCAGACTTACAGGTAAGGCTTAGGTTTCACGCATTTGCCTGGAGATTTTTTGTCTTGCAAGTGCTCAGAGTGGGATTAATGCCACGGTAGAAAAACAGCACAGAGGCTTTTCCCGCTTGCTGTTGTTGTGATTTATTCTTTCATATTAAATAATACCAATAGTGTACGAAGTATGTTACTAACACGTAAAGTCAAGGTCTGTGCTCCAGAAGGTTCATATTCTAAGTGAAAATATGACCTCTCAGGGTTTTAAAGAGAGATACGATGGCAGTGATGTTTCTGGGCAGGAGAGAAACATACAAACTGAGATGTCCTCCCAAGATGTCAAAGGCAAAGCCAGTTTGTGATACCTGGATTCAGATGTGAAGCCTGTAAATGAACCTATATCAGCACAGGAATTAGTGGAACTTCACCAAATGTTCAGCAGACTTAGAAGGAAGAACAGCCAACGCTTTGAGGGAGCTGGAGTTGTGTAAGCTTCCTGCCCTGCTTTAGCAATAGCACAGAAACGCCGTGGATTCCAGCCAGCGCTGGGGCTCGCTCTTCTGCGCTAGCATGTTAGGATGCTGACTTTGGGCCTGATCCAAACGTCTTTGAAGTCGGTGGAAGACTTTCCATTCCAGTGAGTGAGCTGCGGAGGTGTTCTGAGGTGCTTTCTTGTGCCAGCCAATTTGGAAATAGCAGTGGGAACAGAGAAGGGAAGAAGTTCAGTTTCCTGCACCAACTGGAAGAAAGGAAATGCAATCTTATTATTTATTAGTTATTTTTTTTTAAGGACCATTTGCCAAAAGATCTTTATGCCTGTCACCACGTGAGAAAACAGACTGGATTCAGCGTAGAGGATGGTAATGGAGAGAGAAGGGCAGTGAGTGGCTTCACTTAGTGCCTGTATTTGTGAGGTAGAAGTGGGTGCGCAGCTCCTTGCTGATATAAATGTTTAGTCAGATGCGGTCTGCTTTAAAGCCGTTCCAGACAAGCGTTAAGTAGACCTCCTAGCACTCAGTGCCATTCAAACTGTGACCTCGTCTGCAAATGAGTTCCCTGTGGTTGCTTAAGTGGTGATTGTTGCAGCAACAGAAGTGGGGAAGTTAGGTCAAAAAATGAAAAAAAAAACAAAAAAAATGGGCCTGCATTACACTTCTTGACAAAGCGGTTGTGTCAGCCAAGCCCGTTCCTCTGCCCCAGTGACTCTAGGGCCGGAGCGTGGCACAGGGATGGAAGCGCTCGGGACGCCTGCGTTGGCTCCATCCCGCCCGGCGTGAGAATGTGCGGTGGAAGCACGGAGGGGACGTTGCAGAGTGGGATTCCAAGAAGGGTGCCCTGGCATCTATTCCTACACACTAAATTATTGAGCAATTGAATTTAGTAGTAATGACCGTGAATTAACCGACTGTCAGAGATAAGGAATGTCTGCTTTAACCCTCAAGCTGCTGCACGTGCCTTTGTACGGTGCCCACAGCGTTCCAGCAGGGAAGCGTGGCCGCAGACCAGTTACCATGGTGGGTATGGATTATTCCCTTCCACTTTCTGAGAAATTAATCTTCTGCTCTTTTGTTTCTACCAAACTCCAGCAACACCAGAGTTGTTTCTGTGGGTTGTTTTGATTTTAAAAACAAGCGACTGTTTATGCTGCAAATACAATTCAGCTTTAAAGGATCAGAATCATAGAATCATGGAGTGATTTGGGTTGGAAGGAACCTCAAAGCCCATCCTGTTCCAACCCCTTCTCTACTCCAGGCTGCACAGCCCCAGGTGTCTCAACCTGTCCTCACAGCAGAAGTCCTTCAGCCCTTGGATTATCTTCGTGGCCTCCTCTGGACCCATCCCAACAGTTCCATGTTACCTGAGAAGAGAAGTATATTGCAGAGAAGGCTTAGAACTAAAAACCGTTTGATTTTTTACTTCACTTGTCCTCTATCATCCGCTTGAGTCCATCATCTAAATGAGGCCATGTGCATCTTTATGAATGTAGTACAACTGTGTCTTCAGAGGATCTGGAGTATCCAGAGATCAGTTATTTCCTTGTGTGCTTCACACGTAAATTAGGGATTGAATCCCAAACATCCAGAGCAAAACTTATAAAGGAATAAATGAACAACTCCTATCACAAGTTGACTAACTGGTGGGCATCAATGCGGGAGGATATTTTGGTTTGGTTTTTTCTGCTTGGACTGAATGCAGCTTCTCCCAGCTTGTTTCTAAAATCTGTTCTTCCACAGATCACTGGCTTTTATCACATTTTTCCATAAAGGTCAGTTAAAAACTAGATATTCCCATTAATGCCATTTTGAGCACTGACTGGGTCATATTACGTGGATGTAACTACTCTCCTTGTTTTAAAAAATGCATGGATATGTTTGGGGCGAAAAATTTCAACCAAACCATTCCATCCATTCGCTGAGACTTTGTTGTGGCAGCCTTCACAAAGACATTTGATCTCCAGTAGTCTGGGAAGCGTGTGTCTGTAGCATGTTGAAAAATGCAACTTGTCCCAGGACAGTTTGGTTTGGGGGGTGGATTTTTATTTTTCATTTAAATGTGAGCTGCTTTCCCTGCCCCCCTTCTCCTTTTCAGTCCTTTGTGATGGTCTTAAGTTCTCCTAACTGGTCCACTTTGACCTTATAACTTGTAGAAACATCCATATGGAAAACATCAAGATACTTAATGACTTTCATGATTTCTTTGGCAGGGAAAGAGGGAGCAGGGGAAACAAAGTTCATTCTCCATACAGTAAGCTCGCTGGTATACCTGAAGCGATCGATCTTCTCACCTGTCTCTTTTGGTAGCTGAACGTAGTCCCAAAGGCTGCCTTTTGCTGCTTGGGAGTTAGGAGCTGATGGCACTGAGGGGCAGAATTCCTCATCCTTTACCACGGGCTTTGAAAAGCTGAGCAGCTAAATAGCTCCTAATAGTTTTACCAGCTTGAGGAATTCCTGTGTGTCTCCAACTCTATGCATCATCTTTGGAAGATGCATCCGCTGTCGTTTGGAGCACTTTCAGGTCCAACACGAAGCCTGAGCTGTAGGGCTGAGGATCTAGCAGCTCAAATCGACATGCGGCAGTTGCTTGTCCCACAATGAGGGATCACAAATGTGCTGCCACGTGCATCTCGCAGTCTGCTTGGTGGCTGTCTAGGACTTCTCTCGGGTTCAGATCAGACTTCCCCTGTTTCTGCTTGGTAAGGTGGCTTCCCTGCCAGGCTGAAAAACATCCTATCTGGAAAGAGACTCAGGCAACTCAAAAAGGACCGTGACTTTTCAGTATCGGCTGGAGCAATCTCGGGGTACGGGGTCTGTTTTTAAAAGGTTTCTCTCATTTGTTCCTGAAGAGTCACATTCCGGGAGTGGTTGATTTGGGCTGGACCGTGTCCTGTGCTTCACCGATAGTTCACACTGACATACAAATATGTGGCTTTCTCTTGCAAAATCTTGCTCAGTGCAGTCCCTTACACAGTCTTTATCTTGCAGCTTTAGCTCCCCCCACCCCGTAGCCCCTCTGGAAACGTAGGTGGTCACCCAAAGTAAACAGAATTCCTTCTCCTCCCTCCACATCTGCTCTGTGTTATCTGGCACTCACCTCTGACCCCGATATTCATCATAAGAATAAGAACTGCATCCTATTCAGCTGGTTGCGTGCACTTTAACTCCAGTGATCGCTGGCTGTTGAAATAGCATGTGCTGGGAGCAGAAATTGCTGAGGCAGCATCTGGGCGTTCAGACTGGGCTGTTCCACTTTCCTACGCGCTTTTGGATAATTAAACGGACTTCTAGAGATAAGCAGGTCAGCACGGCATACGTGGGGACCAGCTTTGGTGTAGCTTAGGATTATGCTTCATAGTAAATGCAATGGAACGAGTTTGATACTGGCCCTTAATGAGAAGGAGCTTTGAAAACAGACGAGTTCTCTTCCCAGCTGCTGTATTGAATGACATTGTGCATCTGTATGGAGAAACAGTATCCTGCAGTATGGAAGCAGTAAGTTTGAAAGTATGTTTGTGTTGCAAACAGCAGTCAGTGATGCTCTTGCTTTGCTTTAATATCACCATCCTCCATGACCTAATGGAGTAGTGAGTAGTGTTTGTTGTGAGTAAGAGTTTTAAAACCTGACCCTAAGTGTGAGGATCCATATGTTGGGATGAATGCAGATCTGGTCTCTGTGACCCTGCTGAATGGAACCCATCTGAAATTTCCCTTTTTCACAAGGATGAAGAGAATTACTTTTGGACACTGCGGAGGAAGAAATAAAGCTGCCAATTTGCTCGCCAAGAGTGAATCGATTAAAACTTTGGGAACTTCCCAGCTGGAACTAGTATCTTCTTTGTTTACTGTAGACTTTCTGCTACTTTTCTCTCTTCTTTTTGTGGCAGAGGTGTGAGAGAGGAACCCTCTGCCAGTCCCCTAATCTTCAGCCTCACGTCTTCAACCGAATCACGATCCTAGTCATGTAGTGTTCTCGGTGAAATAACGTGGCTTTGGCCGGTAGGATAAACTGCCAAACTCCTACTGGCCTCTAGCTGCCAAGTTTAGCTCCCTCTGCCCTCCTCCCAGTCCCATCCCCAATCCTTTTGATTTTCAAAATACAGATTTGGGAACGAACAGCGTTGCGGGACGAATGTGGTTTGCCAGCTGCCACCACTGCCCTTTGGTGCTGTGCGAGCGCTTAGGGATGAACAAAACCAAGACCTTGTGGTACCAACACTTCTAGGCCATCTCTGTGGTCCCAGAGAAGCCGTTCTTGCGCAGGCGTTTCTAGTCAAGAGGCCATCACGTGGATTATGAGCATCTGGCAGTGCTCAGCGATACATACTGGTTATCAGTATGTAAATAGATTTTTTTCCCCCTTTAAATTGGTTATGCTTCTTCACTTGCCAAATTTGTTTCCTTGAGCATGTCTGTATTTATATTTAGCAAAATTAACAAGGGATGAAATAGGTGCTGAGGATGTTAATTATGTAATTATACGAGCAAAGATGTACCATGTAATGGGCAGAGAGGAAAAATGACAAAGAGCTTACATGAAGAAATTAAATCCAGTGGTAGGTTTTTGCTTAAGGTCCTCATTCTTGTGTTGCCAGTGGTCACTGGTGACCTCAAATCCAGAGATTAGGGGGTCTTTCTTGTCTGCATTTGTTTAATTGTGCCCGTGTGCATCAGAGATGTGCTCACAGGAGTTATCCTTTGTTACTGGCTGATTAAAATATGGGAGGTGGCATTCTCATCCAGGAAACTCATCTGTTAGAAAGAGACTGGAAAGTGAAGTGAAAAGGATCGTATGAACCTCCATGGAGTCTAAGTGGTTTCAGTTTGCGCCTTGTTACAGATCGTGGGGTGTCCTTTGGTGCCCTTTTCATGCTGTTTACTTTAATAACGAAGACCGGTTGGTTTGAAAGGTAGATCTCGGTATCAGAATTGACTTCTGATCGTCCTGTCACTTAACAATTCTGTATATGTCAGGAGCACTGGCAAGTACACGCACATGTTTGTGGGGATTTTTCTTTTCCTCTGGAGAGATTCAATTATTTATGCTAGAATTCTTCTCATTGTGAGTTATTTTTATAATTGAACCAAAACAGCGTAGGCTGATACAGCCCCGAGTTACCTTTGCGACTTGAAAAAAACCCTCAAAATGGCCAAACGGAATAACTTTGTCACTTGTTTGTCATACCAGTTTGGACAATGGGTCATTCCATAGATGTCTAAAATGATCTTTAGCCACGTTTTATGAAGCCAGAACTGTAATCCAATAACAATTTTCTGTCTAAGTGCTTCTCAGTTGCCATCGGGGACGAGCTGCATCACTGTTGCTGCTCTTAAAACGAGCCTAAGCCAAAATGACATAAATTTCATATTTCTTTCCTAATTTTCTTGAGAGTAACGTAAGAAAATAATATTTTAAATAATTGCATTCTGGTTCCTGAGGGACATCAGCATAATTGCATTGAGGATACCTTTATTTTTGTATGCATTTATTTATTAACAAAGAAGTGCATTCTATGTGGAAACCAAACGATTGGTCCAGTGGCACAAAACAATAAAGCAAGGAAGCCTCTAGTTCATTAAATTGGAATATAGGGATTGAATTACTAATTTATGTTGGTCTAAATTTCAGGTTGTAAATTATAGGGTCCTAAGATGTGAGAAAAAGTGTCCTCCATGATGCAGGCTACCTACAGCTCAGCCAGGAAGATTTATCACAGAACCATAGAATGGTTTGGGTTGGAAGAGACCTCAAAGCCCATCCAGTTCCAAACCCCCTGCCATGAGCAGGGACACCTCCCACTGGATCAGGGGCTCCAAGCCCCATCCAACCTGACCTTGAACCCCTCCAGGGATGGGGCAGCCACCCCTGCTCTGGGCAGCCTGGGCCAGGGCCTCCCCACCCTCACAGGGAAGAAATTCCTCCTTATGTCCAGTTTCAATCTGCCCCTCTCCAGCTGGTACCATTGCCCCCCGTCCTATCGCTACAAGCTTTTGGAAACAGTGTAAATTTAGGGGTAGTATGATGAATTACTTGGAAAGTAAAGGAAAGAGCTTGCATTTCTCTTTATTGTGTGATAGATGCTATTGTTTTGAACTGGATTGCTGAACTGTGAACTCCAGAGGTGGCTCTGTGAATAAAGAAGGAGCTGATCATACTAAAATTTTGGGTTTAATGCAAAACTACGCAAGTGAGAAAATAGGCAAATATGGCTTGAGACCTTTCTCTGACTCTCACAGATTCTTGCCAGCAGCATGTTATCCTGTTAGGAACATTTCACCATCAGAATAGACTACTGAACATTCTTGCTGGACCCTGTGCTCCGAGGAGCTTCTACACCCATGGATCAGCTGTGGCCCACCTGGGAGGACACTGTTCCTAGCTGCTCATAATTATATCTTTTAATCCTCTCGTGAGCGTCACATGCAAACCGCAGCTCCCATTATCTTTCCCCTTTCCTCACATCTTGTCCAACCAATTTGTAACTCTCTCCCTCGAGCCTTTGAAGTGGGTTTTCAGCTCCCGTGCAGGCGGTTCCACAGGCGCAGCTCCTGGCTGTGTCCACAGGCCTATGTTCCAGATGCCCGTGAGGACCAAACAAAGCGGTACTGTCTGTAGCACAAAGAACATGGGAATACATCTGGAAGAGGGAAATATCAGCTGCCTGATAACAAGGAGGCCACTGTGGGTGGAGAACTATAGTAAGGAATCATTGCAAGGGGAGAAATAAACCATCCATTTAAAGTTACTCCTTGTTTTTTTACTCTGCCTTGACAAACTAGGCATTTTAAGCCGAATGCCAAGACACGAGTCGTGTCTTGTGTGGAGTTCTGTGTTTAGCATCGTGCTGTAGTACCTAGGAGGGATTGTAAAGGAGCTCAACACCATGGATATGATTTTGTAGCCATGAAAATGGTCTCTCTGCCTCCGGGATCACTTGTTCTTTAACAGCGATCTGCCGGCGACAGGCCAGAGCTCAGGTTTGACAGATGAGGTTCAGGATGAGGGACTTTCTCGAGTAGATGAGATCATAGAATCATTTGGTTGGAAAAGACCTTTGAGATCAAGTCCAGCTCTACCTGTCCACTGATCGGTGTGCCTTTGCTCTCCCTCAGCCAGCCTGTGTGCTGTCTGCTCTACCTCTGGCTACAGACACAGTGTGGGACCCCAAACCTCTGGACTCTGGGGCAGGCATGGTGCCTGCCTCTCCAAGGCCGTCACAGGTTCCAAACCAGCTATATCTAATCTGTTTGGCTTCAGACTTTGGTTAAACCAGACAGGGCCTGCTTTTGGCCCTCACACCCTGGTGAAATGGGGAGGAATTACCGTCCTCACATCACTTTGCACAGCGGGTTTTGGGGTATCAGAACTGTGACTCAGTGACTGGACATGGCATCACAATAGAGCTGAAGTGCATAAAATAAGAATACTGTCAGTAAGAACGAAAAATGAAAGTGTGGAGAGGATATTGCAAGCATTACTTCAGAATGAGAGTAAAATTGCTTTCTAGGCTGAGTTGCCAACATCAGGTTAAGAAAGAGATTTGTAAAGTTTGACTCGATGTGCCACAAGAACAGTTCTTAAATTTAAAGGAACCGAGTCATTTGTGCCATAGCATACCTAACCCAGGTTATTTTCTCTTTCATGTTGAAAGCATCATCATAATATTCAGGATATTTTTTTTCCCCGAGAATCTTAAGCATAAAACACTGTTCTGCACGTTTCGTTTTTATAAAGTCTGGATTTTGGAAGGATATGGGACACTGGGTGTCCTTTTCTCTATGTTAATATTGGGGGAGTTGCGGTTCTAGTTTCAACTTCAACCCTTTATAAACCATACCAGTATCGTTTTGTTCAGCCCCCAAGCAGCCATTCCGTTTGTACTGTTTAAGCACGTTGGACAAGTGGCACTAAAGCAGCCAATAGCAATTTTCTCTTGCTCACATTTTCAGAACCATATTTGATAGCCTCAACGTCACAGTCAGCAAAGGCAGCCCTCTGGTTCTCTCATTCCTGTTACACGCCACTGCTTTCAGTGTACCACAGACCACAGTACTCTTTTTTTTTTTCTCCTCGCCAAGCAGTTTACTAATTCAGATAACTCCTCAGTCATCAAAGGCTCCTTCTTTGGTCTCACCACAATCATTGTGACAGTTGCAGGTAAGAGCGTTTGGCAGGGATAGCTCAAGGGTTCATTCTTTTCGGAATGTTTACTTTACCTGACATATCTTTCCTGGGTGCCACAGCGAGTAGTCATCTGTACATTAGTTAAAGGAAGCTAAGGATTACGATTCTCTCTCTATAAGAAACAGCTAGGGGGTGTATGATAAAAATAAATAAATAATTTTAGCCCCTCAGCACTGCAGAAGACATTCTAGGAGAGAAAATAAATGCACAGCAAGCAGAGCGCTGGAGGACAGTGTGGGGGGGGGGCATTCCAGGGACGGCAGAAAATATTGAGTGCCATCAAGATTGTCTGACAACCCTCACTTATAAACTACTGTAAACAAGAAGTTTTTTAAATTTATTTTTAATCTCCACAGTCTTTAACTGTTTGGGTTGATATTTTCCATGTTGGGCTTCCTCCTGGGATGACTATGGTCAAAATGGTTCTGGAAAGCAAGTGATTATGTCTTGCTCTGTATGAAATTTTGAGCAATCGTGTCCTGTCCCGTGTCCAGTTGTCATCGGCGTCATGTTCCTCCCTCCACCCCAAATTGCTTCTTTCTTTCATTATTTCAAAATACTTTCAAAATCTGCTGTCAAAGTGTGATCTTCTGTCCTTTAAGTACCAGCTCCTGTTGAGAAAGGTGCTATCGTTGCTTTGTTCCATGAGCTGAAATGACAGAGCTCTGTACAGGGACCGTAAACATCGCAGCTGCTGCCCATGAGCCGTGGGCTCGGCAGAAGGATTCCAGGCTGTGGCATTTGTGGGAACCGGGTAACTCTCAATTTTTAGAGACCTGGTAATCTGCAGATAAAAACTGAGACTGTTAAGTGGAGAGTTTGAAATGCGGGTGCAATCTGCCAGGTAAAGCGTGGACAGCACTCATTTAATGAGCAGTTCAAATATTTAGTTCAAATATTTCCAATCTGATATTTTTTTCTCCTCTAAAAGAGAAAAAGTTTGTGCCTTCGGGCACTTTTTATTGCATGCTTTTCAAAACTTGCTCCAGAAACAGAATTATTAATTTCCTCCCAGGTTTCTGCATAGCGCTCAGCACTGCAGTGCCTCACAAACCTTTAATGAAGTTATTTTCACAACACCCCAGTGAAACGAGGAGGAATCGTTGCCCTCATCTGACAGATGGAGGGGGGGACGCTAATTCAAGGTTGCAAGTACCTACTAATTTGGGAACCCAGTCTGAGACATCCAGCTCCGATCTTTGGAATCTTTAAGTAAGCTGCAAGCCCCCCTCCCTTGGCTCCAGCCACGCTTGTGGGCGATCAGCACTTGGAGCAAGGTAGACCCCAGGTTTCAATTCAGGCACGGAGCACAACGTACACTTGATAAATGACCTTGCGTGAAAAGAATGGTTTTAAGAAACTCATCCTGTACCTCATAGACTGCCTTGAGACAAAAGCAGGTGTAGGCCCCAAACTCTTCTGGCCAACTTTTAAACTATCTTAAGTAGAAGACTCTTGTCTTATTTCCTGCATTCCTCCCTCTTGAAACAACTCTGGACCTCAGCGATGGCAATGCCCTTGTCCTCGGGCAGCAGCCTCCTGCCCTGCACTGATCCTTCCCTCAGCAGGTCCTTTCCATAGGTTTGTGGTCATATAAGTTGTACGATGATGTGTATACCAAATGCCAAACCCTTGGCCTGTCTTTGATCCCAAACAGCTGCATCAGTGGAGAGAACAACAGAGGGACTGCTGGGGTGGCGAGTACAGGGGCATAAAATGGCTCTGCGTATCTTTGTGTTGGCAGGTATCATCTGAACAGGAACGGTTACTGCTTAACTGTACTGATCTCCTCCCATTCCCCACCTCTTGTCCCTTGTTTTAGACCTAGAACCCCAGAGGAGTCCACGGAGATGATGCGAAGGCTGGAGCACGTCCTGTATGAGGACAGGCTGAGAGAGTTGGGGCTGTGCAGCCTGGAGAAGAGAAGGCTCCAGAGAGATCTTAGAGCAGCTTCCAGTGCTGAAAGGGGCTCCAGGAGAACTGGGTTCAGACATTTTAGCAAGGCCTGGTACGACAGGACAAGGATTAATGGTTTTAAACTAAGGAAGGGCAGATTTAGACTGGGTGTGAGGAAGGAATTCTTTACATTGAGGGTGGTGAAGCACTGTCCGAGGTTGCCTAGGGAGGCAGTGGAGGCCCCATCCCTGAGAACGTTCAAGGCCAGGTTGGCTGGGGCTCTGAGCAACCTGATCTGGTTCAAGATGTCCCTGCTCCTGCAAGGGGTTGGGCTGGATGGCCTGTAAAGGTCCCCTTCAACCCAACCATGTTTTGCTTGAACAGAACTCAGCAGTTCCTCTTCCTTCACATTGTTCATTTACCATCTGAAAAAGCTCTCTTGGCGACTGAATTGAAATGTTTGCTGTGTAGCCTGTCCTCTGTGCACCTCAGAGGCGGTGATCGCTGGCAGCTGCCGATGTGGATTGCCCACCTAGAATGTGTAGGAAGAACTGCAATTTGTTCACTAACTCTTGTTTCTCCTAAGTGAATTTAATGTGTTTTATACTTTTCAATTTACTAAAGTGCTAGCAGTTTATTAAAACAGAACATTAAATTGACCTGTATACCTGTATCACAGGACTGTTGTGAAGATTAATAATTAGATAATGTTTGTAAAGCACTTTTTATAAGTGAAAAGTGCTATAAAGCACTAAACATTATTATTGCAGCATGATAGAGATCACAAAACACAAGCGAATTAGCTCTAGGTTTAATCCTTATAAGGCAAAGCATACCAGGGGCAAAATAACATTACAGTTATTTTTCTTACATCCAGCACTTCATTAACTACCACATAAGGTTCTATAACTCTGGGAGAGTCGAACTTAGTGAAGTTTATAATCATAGCAGGGAAAGTTCTCACGGGTTTTGGAGGCCAGGCTTGTATGCACAGCCTCTGAGGTCACACAGAGTTCCTCCAGCAGCATTAGAGCCTCCAGCTGCGTGCAGGGACATCCCTGCCCACTGAGGCTCTCCCCGAGTTAACTCCTATCGCAGGGATACCTCTGTCTAGGCTGGGTGATGCTGTCACTGCCTGCAGGTTGTGTTTGCACGTAAAGTGGCATTCATGCCATTGCATGCAGACATCTGTATCTTAGACTCATAGAATGGCTCAGAGGCTTGTTTCTTCTTTATTTGCTTTATTTTCTCATTTGATTGTTTTCCTCTTACCCCCTTCTCCTTTAGAATTGTCAGTAGACGGCATCTTAAAAAATCCTGGTTTGTGGACTGGGTCTGCAATTCCCTCTTGATTTTACACAAGCCGCCCTAGTCTGACTGAAGCGTTCCTCTGTCTTATCTTTATAACCAAATGAAACAACCCCAAAAAAACCTCAAACCAAAATGTGCCCCAAGGCACCACATCCCCCACTGCAGTTCATACCCACACCTGAACTGCTGTGGTGAGCTGAAGTGCACTTGTTTGCTTCTGAAACCTGCAAAATGCATGTTAAAATGTTGGGGTTTATGGTGAGTGAGCCCCGAGCTGTAGGGGAACCATTTCTGGGCTGGGATGTAACTGCAGCTCATGGAGCAGATCTGCAAAGCACCTGCGCTGGGAGGGACCTAGGGGTGACAGAGCTCGACACATCGTGGCTTCTTACCCACATTGTGTTCTGGCATCTTCAACGTACCCCGTGTCAGGTGGTTTCAGGAAGGTGACGGGGTCCCCTGTAGGAGGGACTTCACCTGCCTTCGTGTCCAGGTGCCGACTGTGCCACGTGCAGTTACCGTACAGGCTAGAAAGGACGAAGGCTTGGAGGGACCCGCAGTCCTGTGCCCTGCCCTGGGCCACAAGTGCATTCAGGGAGGGGGAGAAGCTGAGGTCGCCCATGAGGTTGCTGCCGTGGCCCTTCTGTGGGATGCAAGGTGAGCAGAGGTGAACTGGATCGTAAGCTCAGCCCCAGCGCTGCTGGGTAACTGTGGGAGGTAGGTGTGAGAGGTGCTAGAATTAAAACGTAGATGAAGAGGCAGAAGACTTGATTTAGGGACCAACTAATATATTTCTCTCATACTTGTGGGTTTGTGCGGTGGTGGGATGTCTGCGTGGGGAACGCAGTGACAGAGGGAACTGTAACCTTGGGAAGGGAAGGGAGGGGAAGCTCCACCTCACCCAAATTGGAACCAGCTGACTCCAAAACCCAGCAGGGTGGGAGGGGGATTATTTATAGCCAAACCAGCAAGGGGAGGATTATTTATAGCCAAACCTGGAAGTGAGGAGGCAGGTGGTGAGGAGCACTTGGGTCAGACAAAGACGTTAGCAAGGAGTGTGAGCAATACAAAGGGAATCCTGCATCCAGTAGTAAATGATAGGGCAGAAATTACAGCGGACCTGGAGGAGAAAGGTTGCAGAGGCTTATTTGAGGGAAGTAACAACATGTTAGACAAAAGAATTAACTAAAAGTAGGCCTGCTGCCAAAACTAAAAGCCATTGGCCAGTGAGAGGCTTAATGTAGGTGAACTAGCCCAGGGATGGAAGAAGACTGACCTTCACCAAGTAAGTGCAACTGTTAACAGTTGATGCAAACGTGATGCTGTAGTGTGTAATTATTAGATGGAGAGAATAGATCAGAGCATGTCAGTTGATGCCAATAAGCCATGTAGAACAGGCCAGCCAGGAGGGTGAGGTGTGGCTCTTCTGTGATCCAGCCATCTAAGATTCCTCAATAAACAGTAACTTGATGAGGAAATGCTGTTCTTCTAGTTCAGCATTTAAAACGTTTTAGGAGTGTCCTAAGCTTTGTGTGACTTCGTTGTTGTGGAGTTATTGTTAAATCAGAAGAAAATTCTCAATAAGTAATCAGAAATTTATACTACTTATTGTCTGCTCAATGAAATCAAGTTGAAGACCTGATTCTTGTTTTCACCGATGTGGTTTGCTGTTACTCTGATGTTCTATAAGGTAGAGAGAAACGCACAGAGACCCAGTGCCTGAGTGTGAAAAAGGGTTAGAGTAAATGAAAATGGTTCCCTGCCTGTGTAGTTGTGAGGATTATCATTTACCCATCTACAAAAGGGTTGTATGTGACAGTGGGGCAAGGCTCTAAGAACCACGTTCCTGACAATTCAGGTCAGCTAGTTCTTCAGACAGGCACAAACAGCGAGCTCTAGTCATACGTGAATCGCCTCAAGGTATCGATCTAAACTTAGTAAAAGTGACCATGTTATAATTAGGTTTCATGTCTGGGAAGAGAGAACACAGTGTCCTCTGTGGTTAAACACTGGGAATCCACCGCTGGGCTGTGTTAACTGTTCCGAAATGTGCTTTGGGATGCTTGCAGTGTCTAAAGCAAATTCAGCGGGCTAGAAAAGCCTCTCACCATCTTGTATTCTGATCATTTTCTATTTTAAAAATAAATTAATGGGCAAGTGTAAAGTTAGAAGAAACCTAGAGACAGTCAAAAAGACTTTGCTGCAGGAAAGACTTTTCAAAGTGGGAAAAGGTGCAAAATGAGGAACTCTAAAAGCGAGAGTAATGTTTGGGAGGGGAAAGGGAATGACTTGATAAGAAAGAAATACAGAACTGGTCAAATGAAATTTCATGCATCTCACAATTAGCATAGAGAACTCATTGCCGTGAGATATCGTGGAGCTGAGCGCTTAAGAGGATTGAAAAGATCAGACATTTATATGGGTAATGAGAGAAACCAAATTGCATTGAGCAGAATAGAAACAGTACTAAATTAAGATGTGAAACTTTATGCTTGTGAGTAGGAGCCAAACACGTACATATTGGGTTCAGAGGAAGCTCCATGCTTAAAGTGATTATTCCCTAATTTTCCCCTTACTTTCCTTGGTAGCTGCAGGTACTGGAGCAGGTGAGGAACTGCTGAGGAACTCGGTGTTCCCTCCAGCAAACCAGGAGCACGGGCAGTCTGCTCCTCGGCCTCTCCTGCATCATGAGATGCACGGCTGCATCAAAAGTAGCGTGGCCAGCAGGTCAAGGGAGGTGATTCTGCCCCTCTATTCCTCCTTTGTGAGACCTCATACTGGAGTAGCATGTCCAGTTCTGGCATCCTGAATGTAAGAAGAGTATGGAGCTATTGGAACGGGTCCAGATGAGGCTACAAAGATGATCCGAGGGCTGGAGCACCTCCCGTATGAGAAAAGACTGAGAGAGTTGAGGTTGTTCAGCATGGAGAAGAGAAGGCTCCAAGGAGACCTCAGAGCAACCTTCCAGTACCTGAAGGAGCTACAAGAAAGCTGGGGAGGGACTGATTACAAAGGCTTGGAGTGACAGGATGAGGGGGAACAGTATAAACTGGAGAGGGGCAGATTTAGACTAGACAGAAGGAGGAATTTGTTCACTATGAGTGTGAGGCACTGACACAGATTGCCCAGAGCAGGGGTGGCTGCTCCATCCCTGGAGGTGTTCAAGGCCAGGTTGGATGGTCCTTGGGCAGCCTGATCCAGTGGGAGGTGTCCCTGCCCATGGCAGGGGTGGGACTGGATGGGCTTTGAGGTCCCTTCTAACACAAACTATTCTATGTGATGGAAAACTCTGGGAATCCTGCTCCCAAACTGATGTGAAAGGCTCCTACCAATCAAAAATGGCAGCAAATTGGTGCTGAATATATATTTCCCAATATAAGGCTTTTCATCCTATCTTTTGCAGTTCCTTGATGCTGTGGTTGCTGTAGCCACTTCTGTGTGGAAATATGAGCTAAAAAACACAGTGGCTGTGCTGTATTTATTAAGAATTTGGAAAAAGAAACTGCTTCATCGGTGCCTCCTTTTCATCCTTCATCTCTCTGAAAGTAGCCAGTTAATTACATTCCCTGGTTACTGCTATTGTAACGTGTGCTTATTTGAAGTGCAAAGATAATCATCGATTGTATGCTCTCGACTACGCTATTAATGGTTTCAGTGCCCATATTGTGGGTACGTTTTGCTTTATAACTAAGGCTTTGGCCGTTGTGGTTTTCAGCTGCAGTAACTCGGCGAGCGCTGTCTCCGTGCGATGCCCTTGCTGTTTCATTCTGCGGTATTAAGTGTTGTTTTTCTAGGAAGGTCTTGAAATGTGGGGCATTATGTATGAGTTATGCTAATTTGTTAGGGCAATGAATACATTAATTTCATTAGTAAATGGCCTCAAAGCAATAATTACCAGTGTAGGTGTGTCAGAAGCGATCATGTTCAGTTTTGCCAGTTAATTATTAAGATTTTGTTCTAAGGGACCCAGATTTGACATCCAGGTTCAGTTTAGCCATAAATAACAATCTGAAGTATATCAGGCTGAAGAAATCTAGCCAAGAACTTGGTTTGCTCTTAGAAATGCCTACATTTTGTCTAATTGTGACTGCCAATAAGATGCCAAAATAATTAGTGTCGGTGATATGAGGTTTCTGCTATACCTCCCAAAAAGGCACATCGTAATGAAAACAGCAATCGCACTTTTTCATTCCTCTCGTCTCGCCTTATGGTACCAAATGCTGAATTATTCAATGGCAGCATTACTTGCGAGCGCAGTATTAAATTTGAAATGGCTGCAGTTTATCGTTAAAGCTGAAGGGTTTTTTTTTTTTAAATGGAGTTTACTTCTAATGGCTTAATTAGATTTCTAAGTTATACCATGCACTTCTTGAACTCCACGTGGCAAACACTATAGAAGTGACAAAGGAGGCACCTGAGCACCTGGGTTGCTTTCCATGGATGTGACCCTAGTTTTAATTAGAGGGGCCCTGTTGCAAGCACCCAATAAACCACTGTTTGGTAATAATGTGCTTTTAGGCACCTTACAACTGTATTTTTTCCAAAAGATGCTCGGAAAATCGCGCACTTGAGCTGAGGTGCGTTTGTCGGTTATTAAAATGGTAGCAAATAAGAATGTCTCCGTTTCATTTTTTGTGGTCTGCTTTGCAAACGGCAGCCAAACAGAGGGACAGAGCCCCTCTGTTCTCAGCACTGAAGTTATTCATGTGTTTCCTTCACAACATATTTTCTATTTTAAATTGCGAGGCAGAACTTTTCAAATTGCTGCAGAATAATGCTGGAAAACCCAGGACTGATGGCTGTTTGCTGTCCTTTTCAGTTGCATCATCAAACGCGCTGCACTGCTCGGTTCATCCTAGGGAAACGCATCGTATATGGGAGCAGAGGACAGATACATTTCCTGTCAGTGGATATGGAGAACAGCTGGTCACAGCGGCTACATCGGCTCCGAAACGCACTTTGAATAAAGGATTCCAGCCAAACTCTGTGGCTCTAGAGTGGAGGCCATCGTTAGTCCAGCCCGGTAAGTACACACACTGCATGGTTTGTTCCCTGACCTTATTTCATAATCTCAAGCAGGGTCAGTGAATAATAACGTTAAATCCAGCTTCTTAGATTTACAGATACAGAGAGTGGGTGTCTCATTGGGCCTTTCTTCTTCTGCATAATTGATAACTTTCCATTAGTTAAGCTGATGTTCGTTTGCCTTGGGACAGACGTGAGCAAATGCAAGTGATCTCGCAATGAGTTTTGACATGGATCTGGGCAGCCTGGTTGCTTTACCTTGTTTCTGGTCAAGCTCCTGAGAAACTTAATCACACAATGAAAAACGAGGATTGTGATGTTACAACGGTTATTGCAGGCCAGCACAACCATTGCTTTTGCCAAATGACTCTTACTCGGGACTGCTTTGCTGCTCCAGTATTTGTTTAGGCACTCAGAAGCCAAGGGAATGAGATCTTTTCTGTCTCAGTTGTGCCCTTTTCCCAGGATATTGGGAGGAAAATTAATCTTTCTTGTGCTTATTGGGTAATTAAGTGAAATGTGTTGGCAGCCGGCGTTCAAATGCGTCTCGAGTGGTGCAAACCTATCGGTAATCTAGGAATACTACTCACCATAGAGATTCTGGAATAAGTAGCAAAATGTAGACAAAATCCCTTCTTATATTTTATTCCCAAAAGATAAATCCCCAGGGAAATCAAGTTTTATAAGAAATCTGTCAGTAGCGAAAAATATTTGTTCCTCCCCATGATCAAACACCTCAGTCTTCCGGGGAACAGGTTGCCAGCAACCATGTCTTACCTGCATGTTATTTTTTGCCATTAGTATCAACTTTAAACATTTAAGGATTGATTTAATATTTAATAAAAGTTCAGTGATGTAAGGGAGCTGGTTGCAAAGATGTGCTTTGCACATAAGACCCACTAGAAACTCATTTACTTACAGAATCAAATGGTAAGTAAAATAAACAGCTTGGCTTTCTCCTGATGTTTTATGGCCACCTGAAGGGAAAGGTGGGGAGGGGGCTGGTGTTGCCATGTGGGTTTAATTCATGAACTTCCACTTGGAGTGCTCAAAGGCAATACAGTAGTTGAGCCAACTTTCTCTGCTAAATCACAAAAAAAAAAAAGAGAGGGTTGGGTTTTTTTTTTCCCAAATACAGGGGATCAACTGCAGCTGCAAAGAGGAAATTTAGAATTATCATCATACCACTATCAGAAGGTCCTTTATATTTATAGCTTCATAAAAGTTCACAGCTAGAGCGTTTGCTGCCAACTCATAAAAGAACTAATGAAAATTTCTGCAGATCTCTTTTCGTGGACAGTGATTTCTTAATCCTCTAAATCCTGGTGAATTCTTCTATTCAAAATATTTTTTTTAAGGAGGAGGGAGAAGTACTTCTTGTTGCTTTATTAGAGTAGGTCACACTTAAACTCACTATGGGACGAACCGTGCTACAGTTTTACTTGGGTGTGTTGTTGCCATACTCCAAGCGTGCCCGTAAACACCAAACCAACCACTTGTGACAGCATTATTCAATGTAAAAGGAAAAAAATATTAAAACTCAGGTTACCTTTGTGAAGGTAAATCAGTGTATTGTTTGGATAAACTTTAAAATACGATTTATAATCATAACTGATCATTGCTTCAACATTTAAATCCCCTGTAATTAAGCAATAAGTTCCTTTCAGATAAGTTCTATTGGGCAGTAATGAAAACCTTGTGTTTTAATGTGCCTCACAGGGGGTGTTACTCAATAGTTCACAGCTTCTCTGAACTTTCGTGACTAAAAGCAGAAAGCTTCATTTATTTACATTCCTAAAAGTATGAAAATTAATTCAATATTTTTCTCTCAAGCTACTGTGGAAACCATTGTTGAAAGAAAAGCTGGTGATAGCAATGAGTCAGGAGAATATTGACCAAATCTGAGGTTATTAGGAGTTTGGAGGATTTGTCCAGTTACTGATCATCTTCTCCCCTCCCTCTTCCAGTTATTGTTGTGTTTATAATATCAAAGCTGCCCTAAATTCATCATTTCTATGTTATTGCTCTGCCTCTTCATCCCTGCAACCTCGTTGAGTTGGAGAGTGCTTCTTTTTGAAGTTTCATACTTAAAAGTTTAACTTGGGAGTCTTCATGATGTAGTGGGAAGTGTTCTGGATGATAACAACACAAGTGTCGCTTGGTGCCAGCAGAATAGAGAGGACCCATTATTTTCACCGTGCTGACTCTTCAGCTTTCTGAGCTTGTGAGGAAGGGCAGTGTCTACATTCTTTTCATCTGTGTACTGGTGGAAATTTGTGACAGAACTAGCTATTTTTTTTTCTGCTGAAGAGCAGTAGTGCAGTGAAACGTGACGTCTTCATAGATCTGTCAGAGAGGCACCAAATGGAGCTGAGCCATCCGGGCTGTCCCCTCAGCCCAAGCAGTTTAGTCACTTTGCATGGAGCGTGCCGCCGGCTGTGAAGCTGTATGGTGAGCTGGGCCATGTTATTGTTTGTCTGAGAGGAAGACGAGTGTTCCATATTACTCTTAATTCCCGTGTAGTTGTTTTAAGCTTTGTTTTATAATAAATGCATGTAAGTACCTTGGGGATACACTTCTGTTCGGGATTGTGGCTGTCTTAGTGAGGGTTCATAGCATCATTTGGTTGGGAGGTTGAGTTAGCCGTACCTGTCCACTACTAAACCAGATCCCTGAGCACCTCATCTACCCGCCTTTTAGCCCCTTCAGGGATGGAGACTCCACCACCCCCCTGGGCAGCTGTTCCAGTGCCTGAGATCCCTTTCAGTGAAGAATTTTTTTCTGATGTCTAGTCTGAACCTGCCCTGGCACAACTTGAGGCTGTTTCCTCTTGTCCTATCGCCTGTCGCTTGAGAGAAGAGACCAAAACCCACATCGTCACAACCTTCTTTCAGGAGCTGCAGACAGCGTTGAGGTCTCCCCTTAGCCTCTTTTTCTCCAGGTTAAACAACTCCAGTGCCCTCAGCCGCCTCTCATAAGACTTGTTCTCCAGCCCCTTCACCAGCTCCATCCCTGGAGGTGTTCAAAATACAAGCAGATAAGGTGCTCAGGGGTCTGGTTTAGTGGTGGACAAGGTATGGTTGGACTCCGTCTCACAGGTCTTTCCAGCCAAGTGAGTCTATGATTCTATTTGAAGCACTCACTGAAACATTATAAACCCACTGTACAACATCTGTGAGATGCCATAGGAAGCCTATAGAATGTGTAGCACTGTATAATGCGTCTCCATAAGAGGTTTCTTGTTTGGTTTTGATGGGAGGTGGCGCAGTTGCTGAAATTAGTGGAGTGGGAGGGCTGTCTGTGTGTGCCTGAGAGAACAGAAAAATATGGGAACTTCATGTAGTTCTTTCACAAGTTGTTTTCAAGCCTGAAATAGAGCTTAGTCTTCAGGGGGAAAACAAGCATCCTGATTTCACCAGATGTTAATGTTTAGTTCCGTGGTCTCTTTAATAACAAGCCCAATGAAAAGGGGAAAGGCATATGAATACGTTTTTTGACATTTTGTTTATTAGCATTTTATCTAGGCTAGTAGTAAATGAATAGACTTGTCAGCAGAAATCTCATGGTGAAGCAAATAAAGAATCTTAATAGGCAGAGAGAAGAGAACTAACAGCAAATTGCTCACAAAGAGCTCTAATTTATTGGTTTCTTTTTCATGAAGATTCTGTTCTCAGTTCTGGCTTTGGCAGAAGAAACAGCTGAATGTTGACATGGCTTCTTAGAGAGGAACTGTGTCTGGTAGGAGAGGGGAAGACTTGAGGAGAGTCCATTGCTTTTAATCAGAGAATCATGGAATGGTTTTGGTTGGAAGGGACCTCCAAGCCCATCCAGTTCCACCCTCTGCCCTGGGCAGGGACACCTCCCACTGGATCAGGGGCTCCAAGCCCCATCCAGCCTGGCCTTGAACCCCTCCAGGGATGGGGCAGCCACCCCTGCTCTGGGCAACCTGGGCCAGGGCCTCCCCACCCTCATAGGCATTAGGAAGAAATTCTTCACTAATCCAAATATTCCCCCTTCCACTTCAAAGCCATTCCGCCTCATCCTATCACTCCCTGCCCTTGTTCCTAAATGGAATTCCTTCCATAAATCCAGTACAATAACTTATCTTCCAATAAAAGCTTGTCAGGCTTTTTCTTCTGCTGGAGGAACAACCTTAGGAAACAGAATAACTGTCGTAGCAACTCAGGGTATGTACCTGCTTCTCCTGCCTTTCGCAGTTTTTGTCCCAGAGGCTGACAGGAGACAGCCAGGACTCCCAGGAATGCATTTTAAGGCTTTTGTAGCTTTACATCATGTTTCAAGGAACCATCTGACAATAATTGCTCCAGCACAGGTCACCCATCCCAGTGTGATCCCCTTCTCACGGCCCCTGCCGGCTCTCTACCCCATTAACCAGGCACAGCACCGCTGCTGAGGCGTCACTGCTCTCCCCTCGTGCAAGAGCAGGGGGGATCGACTCCTCGCTGTTCAGGAGATTCAGAGCTTCGACCCATTCTTCAGCTCCTTTTATTATTAAAGTGCTTTCTCCTATGCAGCTTCAATCCTAGCTTTCTGAAAGGACAAGAAACCCTTTAGAAAAATGCTCTACAAGCAGGAATTTGCTGAATGGTGACTCTTTCGCATCCCCTGAAGAGGAAAGAACAAGGATAGAATAAAATGTTCACATTTGCTGCCATGAAGATGCTTCTCTTCTTGGCTCCACGGGAACTGCAGAGGTTCTGAAGTGCAGTAATTTAACGATGCTAAAGCCGCCGTAATCTTTTTAAGAGCAGGTTTGCTGGATGGAAACTGGAGGCAAGAGGAGAAGTTTGAGGTCTCTTAATTTAGTAGGGGCAGACAGGAGAGTGAGGAAAGGAAAAATGGCTTAACATCTACAGTGCTGGTTAGTCAGAACCACCCAACACAAGCTCCTCTGTTGGGCCATGAGATTAGAACAGTGTAAGTTCTCGTACCTTAGAGTGATGCAGGTGGCTGGGGCTGAGGGGACCCCGTGGTTTGCTCTCACTGACTGTTGGTTTTCAATCCAATGCTTGTACCGTGCCACTCAGGCACTCAAAAATTGTGTTTTCCTCTAAATGCTAAACACATGGTGGCAGTTACGCTGCAGCGTGTGCTATGCATGGCTGTTCAGAAGGCTCGTACTTCCTCTTGGTCTCCTCTATCATATCTCGTACAGTGAAAGCCCAACTGTATTTTTTCCTACTGAAGCCAAACTGAATTCTACCCCCCGTTCCCACCCAGTGTGCTTGTGCGGGTCTGTGGTCAGCAGAGTTTCAGCAGCTCTGCGTAGTGATGCCTCACAACATGGGAAAACCTGCCAAATCGGGTGCTTTTCCATGCCCTGAGGAGTCAGATTCTCTGAAAAGGCGCTTAAACAGTGAATGGGAAGTGGAAAGATGCCCTAATTTCTTAATTCTTCAATGTGAACGATGTAGGTCACATGTAAAATCTCTTTTATGACTTGCAATATTGGGATTGTATCTATTTCAGAGCTCATTAAGTTTTGATAACTAAGGAAGTATAATGACACACTGTACTGTGGGGTTTTCCTTCGATATCTATGTATGTTTAACATGATGATGATTTCCATGTGTAATTCCAATGGTAAATACCAGAAAGAAAAATTAACTGTTTTCTTCTCAAGTGAGGAGCTGGGGAGCCTTGTAGTTTTAAATGAAAATACTTTGTAATTGAACCTCTATTTTGTCTATAATACTTGCACTCTAAAGTCATAACTTAAAAACCCAACTCTATTTTGTTTTTCTTCCCCTGACTTCATGCCTTGTAGTTTTCAATTCAGTCTCAATTAATGTCAGTGTTGTTTTCTGACCGCAAGATCCAAAATCCTGTAGTTTGTAATGCGGCTGGGAATTTGGATGGGAATTACTTTGCAGCACCAGGGTGGGTTTTTTAAAACTGTTCTATTAAAGGCCGTGATGAAATGTTTTATGCCTGCTCTGTCTGCAGTAAGGAGATGTGGAATTAAGGAGAGCTGTAAAACATAAACACTCTAGACCTGCATGTAATTATTCATATTAAACCGAAGTAAATTATATTGCTCTATGAGAGAGTTTTCCAGCTCGGAGGCGAGATTCGTTGTGTTTCTCTACATCTTCTGTTTTCACACGTGAGATGCTGGCTGTGGAGGGGAGCATGGAGCAGCGCCCTGGGCTGTCATCTGGGGAGAGACAGGGGCTTTAAATCGGATAAAGATCAGTAGGGAATGTTAGCTCAGTTGGTTTGTCAGACGAGTTCTTCTCTAGATCACACCACCCCTGTGCAGTAGGCAGAAGTATGGGAATAGGCTGGGGTCCGTCAGCTTAACAAGAGATCAATGGGGATCAGGAGGATCGAGAGGTTTTTGGTATCTACTGCACTGCTGAGCAGAGATCTCTCGCAGAAAAAGGGAGATGCTTTAGTTATAGCCCTGAAAGTGAAATGTGCCTTATTCACTGGTTGTGTTCACAAGCTGACTGCACACGACACGTCTCTGTACTGCGTCGTGCCGTTGTTTACGTCATATGGGGATTTGCACACGCAATTACCTTTCAAAGTGGACGGTGCCATCCTACCCTTCCATACAAGGACCTAGGAACTGTAAATCTTCAACTCCTTTCTCCCAAGGCTCTTTGGTGAGAGTTGTTCTTTCCTTTCTTGTGAAATGACTGCAGGTGCAGGGAGATTGGAGTGCTTTATCAACTTCATGGCTATTCCTTGCGAAGGCTCCCCACATCTTGAAGTCTATAGCTATGGAAAATAAATCCATATTGCGAATATCAATTTTTCTTTTAACCTATTTGTAAATGATTTATGGTAGGGGAAAGTTAGATGATGATAAGATAACACTGTTTAGAGGTCATTAAAGAGTTTCCAGGAAGTTTCTACCTAGGTGCTGTTCTTATATTGTCAGCGCGATAAGAAACCCAACAATTTATGTCAAAGTTTGCAAAATGTGTTTGTCTGATAAACAGTCTGCTCAAGGGACATCAATCATACTCCCTTCCTGGGGTATATTGTATTTTTCATGAAGTGAACTTCAGTGACTCCGCACATCCGTGTGTTTGATATTGCGGCATCTTAAGCAGCATCTTTTCTCCTGCAGTGGCTGTAACGCAGCCTGGTGCCTCGCATTGTGCCAGGCACAGACAACCAGAAGCCTCTGGTTCTACCCGAGCCGTTCATCGTATGTTGTTCTTTAGCCAGGTGAGAACATGCTTGATAAGATCTCCAGTCCTGGACCTTGGAGTGGGTTTCTTTTCTTGAAGGAAAGATGTTTCCATAACGTAAATTTGGTGTGGAAGCTGGTCAGAAGGGAGTCGCAACGTGAGGCTGCTTTATAGAATGATCTTCTGAAGAGACGTTCTGCATCGCTATCATTGAGAAGCGTATTTGGCAAAACCAGCTAAAACAGACTGTATAATCTACATTCTCACTGGTTTTTCTTAACATGCATTTCAGCTTATTACAGTATAAATCACTTCTCAATTGCCTTGAGCTGAAGCGATGCATCTGAGCTTGGGTTAAAAGCCTGTAAGTGCTTCTTTACTTGAACAAAGTGAAATCAGGTTACCTTAATAGAAGTATTAATTAATTTGCCCTCATTTATTCAGTAGAATTAGCATTATTGAAAAGCCTTAACCGTCTTTAAGGACGGTTAAAGCATGTGCAGCCTCAGTGACAGAGTTTCATCTGTAACACCTAGCGATGTGTCAGGTAGGGGAGAAAATTATTGTCCAATTTGGAAACCTGAGACCTCACTGAGAAATGCTGTGGGGTGCATTATAATGAAAATACCAATCCACATTAGCCATGGTTGCCATAAGCAAAAATCTTAATATCTTGGCCAAACCTACTTAAGGTTCGTGTAATAAACTCACATTCCTAATTTTATTAGGGATGTGCCAAGTTAAGCACTTTGCTGGCCTTTGGACAGATTTATAGCTCGACTTCTGCTGAATTAGTGTTGACTGACAAGAGGGCATTGTTTTATAGGATGCTATTTAAATAAAAACCTGCAGGGTATTTCTGTAATGTTGTCACTTCAAGTCCAAACTGGAAAAAAGAAATGTGTATTAAGGAGGAATCTTCATTAGCTTTCCCAAGTTTAATCTAAGGCTGTCAAAAGCTTCCTTGCAAGGTGAGGCATCGTAACGCACGGGGACAAGCCTCATCTTTGTTCCAGCTTTTAGTCTGAAAGCAGGCTGTTGGGTTTACTGGAAAGGGGGAAGCAAAAAGATTCGTGTTCCCTTTTACTTGGCAGAGTTGTGTTTAAATAGTAGCGTGGTCCTCTTTCCCTGCGGATATCGGAAAGGCAGTGATGATAGCTGGTTTACTTTAACTTTATTGTGCGTATATCGCTTGTTCCTGGCAACATGTGTCAGCTTGTATTTATTCCTCGGCCATCCCCGGCCAGCAAACATGCTGACATTTTCATATGTAAAGCAGCCTGGTTATAGATGAGAAAAAACTGTCCTTCCTTGACAAAAAAAGGGTTGGTGGGTGGAAGAGTCTTTCCCCTTAATGAAATAAATAAATAGAAGCAGGGAGGCAGGAAGGCAAAAAGACACATTTTCTAGGGTTAAAATTAGACTGTGTGTAACTGGTGTGAGTCAGAGCAAAGTATTGACCCGAATATCGATAAAATTAATCTGACCCTTCACTCCTCCCTTGCCGTATTTCTGAGTTTATGGGAAGGGCCAAGCAGCCAGGACACCTGTATTGCCACGAATAAATTTCTTAGTGTTTTATCCGTGTCACACAGTGATGTGGCTGAGGTGGCTGCTTGTACAAGGAGGTGAGTTCATCCCATCCCACGAAGAGCTGCAAGGAATGGATGGGGCTGATGCGGTTTGCAGAGCTTCAGAGTCTCATCTGACCAGCAGAAAGGCTTGCTTTTAACATTTAAGCTATGACATTTGTAAAGGGAGTATTATTAGCACCCTTATTTTTTGCATAATAAAATTTGTATGGTATAAAGAAACGGCTTCACTGGAGAAAATGACGAAAGGCAGGGATCAGTGTTATAACTTATCAAGAATAAATAGAGTTACATGGGAAAGATTACAGAATAGATTTGCTTTAGGGAAAGAAATGTTGTACGTACTGATTAAAGTCTGTGTAACTCAAATATTGGGAATATGCCAGTCATACGCAGCAGCGCCACTCAGGCAGTGGATCTCAGCTCTGTCTCATTGCTTCTCTTAGGTGTTTTGGTAGCCGTTATGCACTCTTCCCCCATCACTGCTCACTCCAGCAAGCGTCGGGTGGGAGACGAGGATAATGGGAATTCAGCAACACAGCCAGGATGTGAGTTCTGAGTAGGAAGAGAGTAACTGAGGAATAACTGATGTTAATGGCGTATAAATTCATGCAGAGAGTTTATTGGAGTGCGTTGCACCTGTTTAAAAGTGAGTGTAATATGAGAAAGAGTTTCTCTCACATTGTTTGATTGCCGTTATGTATTGCTTCGAAAGCTCCGTCACTGGGCATGATACTTTAACAAAGTAGTTTAATTAAAAGTTTCTACTTGGAGCTGATGAATGCGATAACAAAGTTTACAGAGGCTTCTTCCACAGAAGCTTGTTGTGTGTGCTGGGGCGTTGGTGTGACTGTATTTGATTGCTGGTCACCGATGGAGCCAGTGGTGCCAGGCTGACATGGAAACCTACCCAAACATCTCATCATTAATGATCACAGAATGGTTTGGGTTGGAAGGGATCTCAAAGCCCATCCAGTCCCACCCCTGCCACGGACAGGGACACCTCCCACTGGATCAGGGGCTCCAAGCCCCATCCAACCTGGCCTTGGACACCTCCAGGGATGGGGCAGCCACCCCTGTTCTGGGCAGCCTGGGCCAGGGCGTCCCCACCCTCATAGACATTAGGAAGAAATTCTTCACTAATCCAAATCTTCAAAGCCGTTCCCAGTCGTCCTATCACTCCTTGCCCTTGTAAAAAGCCCCTCTCCAGCTTTCCTGGAGCCCCTTTCAGTCCTGGAAGTTGCTCAAAGGTCTCTCTGCAGCCTTCTTTCTCCAGGCTGAACAACCCCAACTCTCGGTCTGGTCTCATAACTCAGCAGCTCCAGAGTAGGAGCTCCACCTGTTCACAGTAGGTGATAACTGGGTTAAGAATCTGCTTTAAATTGCTCTTATTGATAATTCATCTTCTCCGTAAAGGAGCACCACATAGCTTTTTAATCAGCATTTAAGCTGGGAGAGTGATGGAGGAAAATAGTTCTAAGTTTTTGGGGTTTATTTTATTTTTAAGTGAACAAATGCAATTTAAATATCAAACAAACCTGGTGTTGAGGGCAACAATTAATAGACAAGGTGTTACCTGTTTGATCTGCGTGTCCTTATTCCTTCTCCTTGTTCAATCAATGGTGATGTTTAATTGGAAGCAGCGTTGCGTGCTCACGTAAGTGTTTTCTTATTCTCCAATAATATGTCAGGAGGCTCCTCGTGGTGTGTGGTCCGGAGTAAGTCTGAGCTTTGTGAGACAGTCCTGGGTATGTTCGTTGGGTTTGATGTTGGAAGGACTGCAGATGTGTGCACAGAGCAGTTTCCTTGTGATGGGGAAGCCCCTCTTCCCTCTGTACATCAGAGAATAGCACAGCCCTCTCTAGTTCGTGTGCCAGTTAACGTACTGCGTTGGCAGAGACACGCCGCTCCTTGGGTCTATAGCTGCCAATTCTGCTCTAATTAATAAGCATTAAACTGAACTCCCAACCTCACAAATCCTTCCCTGACAATTTCACACCCTGTTAAATTCTAACTTTCTTGCACCTTAAAAATACTTCTTTTCTTTATGGATACGTGCATTACTGTTAAGAGTCTACCATAAACCTCCTCAGTCTAAGAAATCGGGGTTTGCCTTTAAAAAGAACCAAACATTCAGAAGCAGAGGCTTAAATTAAAACAATAAAAGACTGATTATCCTTTAACTATAAGTACACATGCATGCATAACTGAAACCTGTGCACGCAGCTGGGTACTTGCCACTTAATTGTTTGGGTTTGCAACTTCAACACGTATTTGCACGTTGCTGCTGTCACTGTGTCTAAAATGTTAACTCTGCGATCTGCGCTGCCGCACGTGATTTTCTTTTAACATGGAGAAAGGTGTATCTCTCTTGTCAGGTGTGAAATAGCCATAGATGTGATTCTACATTGAAATCTGGACTGTAAAGGACAATTAGAGGCTGTGAGATGAGCAGATCCAAGCTCTGTTGGATCTCGGGTCTTTCTTCCCATCAGTATCAGGAGAAGCTGTGTCAGGCTTTGTAAGCGTAGAGAAGAAACAGGGATCAAGCATGAAAAGGAGAGCTCTCCTCCAAAACGCTGCAGAAATGTGAAAGCAATTCAAAGCGCTTGCTGTTAAATAACATCAGTCTCCAGGAGAGTCCAAAAAATCACTATAAATCAAATTTTGGAGCATAGGCTTCCTTATAGGTTCAGAAGCTGCCAGCTCGAGGAGAATGTGTGAGAACCAGGCCCTGGGAGCAAACTCCCATTCCTGTTCCTTGTACTTCTGCTTTTAGCCAGGGTCTCGGGATAAAAATGCATCACGCCCTGTGAACAGAAATTAATGGCCTAAACTTCAGGCTACGATTCCATGTCCTTTTTCTGCTTTTTTTTTTACACCCTTCTCTCTTTTATGCTGATCCTGCTTTGGCAGGAGGACTAGAGCACAGCTATGGCCAGAGCATCCATGGTAACCTGCTGGTTAGTGCACTACCCTGAGACCCAGGAAACTTGAGTGTCCCTAGGGAGCCTCCCATTTCCCTTCTGACTGGATTTTGTGGAAGAGGAAACGGTCGCTGTTCCTTCTGCTCCTGGGTAGAAGCTTGCCCTTGTAAAAGTGATGGCATTTTGGTTGGCTCTCCAACCTGGGAGATCTATCAGATGTGACTGTGTTATTCTGAAGGACTAAACTCAAACCCTGAATCCAAAATCACCAGTCTTCTTGCAAAAGGAAGTGATTGCGCTAAAAGCCGTGCATTGATCCATGGTTTTATTTCTAAGGGATGCTTTTAATCTGTCCCTCTATTTTAGAATCATAGAATGGTTTGGGTTGGAAGGAACCTCATAGCCCACCCAGTTCCACCTGCCCTGGACACCTCCCACTGGATCAGGGGCTCCAAGCCCCATCCAACCTGGCCTTGAACCCCTCCAGCGATGGGGCAGCCACCCCTGCTCTGGGCAACCTGGGCCAGGGCCTCCCCACCCTCACAGCAAAACATTTCTTACCAAGATCTCATCTCAGTCTCCCCTGTTTTAGCTTAAAACCATTCCCCCTCATCCTGTCCCTGCACTCCCTGATCAAGAGCCCCTCCCCAGCTTTCCTGGAGCCCCTTTCAGTCCTGGAAGCTGCTTTAAGGTCTCTCTGGAGCCTTCTCTTCTCCAGGCTCAACAACCCCAACTCTCTCAGCCTGTAGGTTATGTTAAATGTGGATTTGATCTGAATCCAAACTTCCATTCTCTTTGATAAAGCTGCCATCGGCCAGTCTCCTTGCCCGTTTCTTGCAGAGCTTTTGTCTCCCCAACAGGTCCGTGGCCTCGCTTTGCACCATCTGTTAGCCTCCCACTTCTTTCATCTGTTCCATTAAACCTGCTTTTTTCCTTGCAGCCTGAAGATGCTCTTGCACAAGTGATGTCATCTCTAATCCTACTTTTCATTTGTATCAAGGATGCTGCTAACTGTTCTTTAAATAAAAATACAACCCGGTTCTAATATGCTAAGGAGCTGCACAGAAAACCCTATAATTTCAAAACGATACTGATTTTGTTTATATGCAACATAATCTTTTACAGTTCTTCGTCTTTATTTGAAGCATTGCAAAGTGGATTTTTATGAAAGGTATTATAAAAGACTCCTTGTTTTTCCGTAACAGATTTGAACATTAACTGATCAGAGTTCAGATAAATAGTCTTTACTCTCCATTAAAATATTAAAAAGCCTTTGGTAGGAACCCAGCGTAAAGATCCTTCATTCTTGTTTAATGAACACTTGTTGGCAAGTATAACACTTTAATAGCTTTGCAGAATGAATTTTGCGTGAGCATCCTCCATTTCCCTGTCAGACACTTGTCCAGGTGCTGGGAATTTATTGGGGGAAGCATATTTTTACTCATTAGTTCTGTATTTGATTACAGAACAGTAAAATATGAACCACTAAGTCCCCGAGGCATAGCTGTGTACATTGAGATTAGTAATTGCATGTCATCGTGTTTTCCATTGGAATTTATATGGACAGATAGGATAGGTGCTTCTTAAGTAGGTTTAAAAGCAAAGCAAATTTGTATTTAATCTTTTTTGCAGGCATATTTTCCCTAATGGAGTAAAGGTTAGGCTAGATGATACATTTTAAATATGGTTTTAATTTATTTTTCTCTCCTTTTTTTTCGCCTTTGTTGAAGTATGAGCTTTTCTTTCTGACAGACTAAAGGAAATAGATTGTAGCTGAAAAACTTGACTGTGTACATGCTAATATAAACAGAAGGAAAGAATTGTGGTGTTGTCAGCAATGGGTGTTTATGAATATATGTTTATATGCAATAGGTAGACAATGTTTTTATTTTTAACCTTTATTTCTAATGCTGTAGGTATGAATGAAAAACATGTAGCTGCTCTAAGAACAAATTTAATTCAAACAGAAGAACGCTGTTTTTTAGTGTTTTCAGTTGCAGTTCTTCAAGAAGAGCTAAAAATCTGTTTAAAATTTTGCACGTTAAGAAACCCCTCGAAATAAAAATGCAACTGATCCAAAAAACTTATAATAGATTTGAAACACAAACTTCTTTGGATCATGTGGAAGGGTTAAATAGTGCCGTCCTCTCCTGCAGAAAAGTGTTCATAATTGCATTTTCCAAAACTGACTCTAATGAGGTACTTAATGGTCACCAAACTGGCACATTTGATAATTAATGTTCCTTACTGAAGTTTTGCTGATGCGGGAGTGTCTTAAACAGAAAGAGCTGTTAACTCAGCGTGTCCTTGAACCATGAACCTTCCAACAAGGCCAAGTGCAGAGTCGTGCACTTGGGGCACACAAACCCTGGGCAGCTCCAGGCTTGAGGAAGAGTGGCTGAAAAGCTGCCTGGAGGAGAAGGACCTGGGGGTGTTGGTCGGCAGACGACAGAACACGAGCCAGCAGTGGCTCAGGTGGCCAAGAAGGCCAATGGCATCTTGGCTTGGATCAGAAATGGTGTGGCCAGCAGGAGCAGGGAAGAGTTTCTCCTCCCGTGCTCAGCACTGGTGAGGCTGCACCTTGAATACTGTGTTTGGGTTTGGGGCCCTCACTACAGGAAAGACATTGAGGTCCTGGAGCGAGAGTCCTGGTCCAGAGAAGAGCGACGAAACTGGTGAAGGGGCTGGAGAACAAGTCTTAGGTGGAGTGACTGATGGAACTGGGGTTGTTTAGCCTGGAGAAGAGGAGGCTGAGGGGAGACCTCATCACTCTCTGCAACTGCCTGAAAACAGGCTGCAGAAAGGTGGGTGCTGGTCTCTTCTCCCAAGGGACAGGACAAGGGGGAATGGCCTCAAGTTGCATCAGGGGACGTTTAGATTGGACATTAGGAAAAATTCCTTCACAGCAAGGATTCCAAGCACTGGAACGGCTGCCCAGGGAGGTGGTGAAATCCCCATCCCCGGAGGTGTTTAAAAAGCAGGTAGATGAGGTAGAGAAGTTTGAGAAATAAATGTTGAAAATGGGCAGTAAATAGGAGGTTTTTCTTCCTTTTTCCCAGTTGTGTTCTACAGCGTTAGTGGCTTCTCTTCCAGCAAAGTCCCACTGATTTCACAGTACACATATTGAATGTACACGTTACGCAGCTGAGATTCAGAGGATTTTGAGGGAGAAGGAAACGTTGAAGGGTAATTGGAGCCACACAGGGAGAGTGGAGGAAGGATCAGGGTAGCAAAAGAAGGCTCAGAGAGGATTGTGGAGGCTCTGGGGAAGCTGAAAGTGGATCAAAACAGGACAAGTGGAGGTAGAAAGGATCAACGTGCCAGGGAGAAGGGAAGAGGGGATTGGAGCTATATAGGAGTTCAGAGAGAAATGTGTGATCAGAGAGGATCAGAGCAATTTTGTACTGGCTGACACAAGGTCAGAGGAGCAGGAAATAAGGAGGGCTGAAAGAGATATTTGCATCCGAAGTATGTGGAGGAGGAAGTGAAAGAGAAGCAGGGAAAGATTTGGAGCCAAATCAGAAGAGCAAATATTAGAGCTGCGTGAAGGGATACAGCAGAAGTCAGGGTATCAGGAGAGCTGAGTGAGGATCAGAGAAGAATTACATGAAGAGCTATCGGGAAAGCCAGGAGTGGGGCAGGGAAGCTTACAGAGATTGTGTCGGAGCAGCCAGATGGGCAGAACGATGTGGCATGTTAGCCTCGTGCTCAGCAAACCCCAATTAGCTCAAAAGCCCTCGTGGAGCATCTGAAAGGGTGGAAGCACCAAGAATATTGGTGCTAGACCAATATTCTTGCTAGACGGCAGATTTGATTTATTAACAGAAGCAAGGCTCTTACCTAATTTGTCTCTTGTGAGGATTTGGCTTGTTGGATGGTGTCCGGGCGGCTGCTTGAGAATCCAGCAGTGAGTTCTCAGGACAGCTGAGGGAATTTAGGCAGCTTTCCTTCTGAGCATCCCAGTATCTGGAGGTTTAGGCCAGGTCCTCTGTGTTATTTTAACAATTTATCTAAAAAATAAACTTGCTGCGAAGCAGGCACATCTCCTGGGGAAGTCTGTAAGCAGGTAAATTGGACCTGAAGAACACTCTTTAATGAAATCATCAAATCATGGAATGGTTTGGATTGGAAGGGACCTCAAAGCCCATCCAGTTCCACCCCTGTCATGGGCAGGGACGCCTCCCACTGGATCAGGGGCTCCAAGCCCCATCCAACCTGGCCTGGAACACCTCCAGGCAGCCACCAGCATGTGGCTGGCTCATGTTAAGCTTCTTCTTACTCAGTACCCCCAAGTCTTTCTCCTCAGGGCTGCTCTCAGTCACATTGTCCCTCAGCCTGTATTGAAACCGCAGATTTCCCCAGCACAGGTGCAGGACCTTGCACTTGGTCTTGTTAAACCTCATGAGGTTCTCACAGCCCCACTTCTCCAGCTTGTCCAGGTCCCTCTGGATGACATCCCATCCTTCTGGTGCGACAACTGCATCCATCAGCTTGGTGTCATCTGCAGACTAGCTGAAGGTGCACTAAATCTTGGTGTCTTTATCACCTGTAGTGGACTACAGCAGCGTAGGTGCTGCCCCCCTGTCTTGCTAGAGTGGATGTGCTTTCTGCCTCTCCTGGCCTCTCTAGAGACTTTATCACCAGGCTGCAGATGCATTCATTCTGTATCCATTTGCTGTGGGACAGCTGATGCTGGCAGATGCCATTGCTTTTCCCTACGGTTGGCGTCGGTTTGTCGGTCCTTCCAGCACAGAGCAAAGAATGTTTGAGAGGAAAGTGTTCTGAGAACACAGGTTCTCATTTTGTCCTATTCATCCCCACTTGAAACCAAACTGAATGGCATTAATTATCACTTCAGGTAGTAAATCAGTTTCTCATTTGTGAAAGGAATGCTTCGTCTTGAGTCCTTTTTTGTTTTGTGTAGCTGGAGGGCTATTGCAGATGGTATTGAACTCATAAGAATCATCTTAGCGTTCCTCCAGCACAAAGCGTATTATAGATAGATAACCTTGTTTTCCTAAAAAGCCATGAATAATAGTGGCTTGGAATTCAATGATTCCCCTCTGTCCTCCTCCCTCCAACTCTAACAATGTGTATTCAGAATTGTGGAGTCAAGGCAATGTGCTGATTGACTGTGCTGACAATCGCGTTAATGACAAGACAGTGAGACTACGCTGTGGGATGTGTCGCTGATCAGCACTGTTTATTTGGCTCTGTTCTGCCAGGCTTGAGTTAGACTTCTCATACCTCATGGTTTCAGTCAGTCACTTAAACTACGTCACTGCTGAAATAACAGTTTTTACAAGTCTCTTAGCCTTAGTTCATAGAATTGCTCGGTTGGAGAAGAACTTCGGGGTCATTGGGTCCAACCGTACCTGTCCACTACTAAACCAGATCCCTGAGCACCTCACCTACCCGCCTTTTTGACCCTTTCAGGGATGGAGACTCCACCACCTCTCTGGGCAGCCTCTGCCAGTGCTTGAAAACCCTTTTGGTGAAGAATTCTTTTCTGAAGTCTAATCTGAACCTGCCCTGGAGCAACTTGAGGCCATTTCCTCTCATCCTATCACTTGTTACTTGGGAGAAGACACTAGCACTTACCTCACCACAACCTCCTTTCAGGGAGCTGCAGAGAGCGATGAGGTCTCCCCTCAGCCTCCTCCAGGTGAAACGACCCCAGGTTCCTCAGCCAAGTCTCATAACCCTTGTTCTCCAGCTCCGTTCCCCTTCTCTGGACGTGCTCCAGCCCCTCTATGTCCTTCTTGTACTGAGGCACCTAACTGAACAAGAGCAGGAATTCTCCCAGAGCAGCGTTACACAGTTCAGAGTTTGTCCTCACTGAAAGACTCAAAGTTTGAGCACTTAGGAAATGAATTCCTTGATCAGTAAAATGATTAGTGAAACTACTTTCTTTTCTCCTCTTCCTTTTAACATATGGATCCATTTTTCTCTCAAGTTAATGCCAATGATGCATTTTAATCTACAAAATATCTTCGCTATGGTCGCAGCTGAGCTCCTACAGCTACCATCTCAAACGTTTGAGATGTCCTGTTTATTGCAATGGGAAATGCAGATGTTTGCACACTAGGTTGCTTCTATAAGTCACTGAGGTTTTGGCTGTGATGTTTCACTGTATAGTTGTGAATCTCTTTAAGGTCTTTTAGCGGGTGCTTGATGTGAATGGAGTTCAGCAAATAGTAGTGTATAAGCAATACTGTGATTATGGGAGGTATCGGAAAAGATTCAAATTACACTTGGTATCATTTTTCCCAAGCTTATTCCATTGTAAAAGAAGTATCACTGTTAAAAAGTGAGCAGCAAATACAATATGAACAGCTAGAAGTCATGGAACTGGATGATCTTTAAGGTCTCTTCTAACCCAAACTATTCAATGATTCTGTGATCTGAAAAATCTGGGCTTTGGGTCATCAGCTCTTTGGGATAATCGATGCATCTCAGTCTCTTGTGCGTGCTGCAGACCTAACTCTGTACGTTAATTTTCACCTGTATGTTAGAACGCCTATTTTAATACCTACCCTGTTTTCAGGTCACGCTTTGAAATTTCAAATGTTAAAAATCCCTATCCTTATTTTTCAGCCTGGAACAGCCTGTTAACAGAGAGTAGCTGGGGTGCACTTGCTTCTCTGAGGAGCCGTGCTGGTGGCCCTTGTGGCGTGCTTGGTTTATTTTGTGTAAACGCAGGCTTTAGTCCTGAAAAGACAAGTGCTCACTCCTCTGCATACACGCCGCTCCACCAATGTCTGTGGGGCCGCTGATAATCATTACATTAAGTCTCCAGTAAGTGTTTCCAGGCTGAGAGACTTGGATGGGGGGAAAAAAGGCAATAAAAGCAGGTTCTCATTTTTGATTTTCCATTCAATCTCCCTGTGTGATTTCTGCTCATCCCCACAACATAATTCTGTTTTTTTCTCCTCGTTTAGATGTATTGCTTTTGGGTTTGTTTGTTTTAAAGATGGAAGCTCTTTAAACCTTGGTAGTTATTTACTTTGGGTTCAATGTCCCTCGTGCGGGAACCACAGCCGTATTTTTCCCTTGGAAAAAGAAAAATGAATTAATTTTTCAATTTTGGTCCAAGGGTTCATGTCAAGGATGAAAGAAAAAATAATTATTTGTAAGCCATATTAAACATTGGCCATTAGAAAGGAAATTGGAACATGTCATGTCAAATATCTTTAGAGAGAGAGAGAGAGAAATGGAGGGAGGGAGTTGAGAGGCACATTCCTTGAAGTAACTAGAAAGAGTCTCCTGGTGAAATGGAGGCATCCTGGGGATCACCGACTTTAATTAAGTAGAAATGATCAAGGCACCAGGGTACTTCCGGGGGATTAATGACTGACTGGGAGACTTGATGGCCTCAGGCAAAGCTGAAGGCCATTAACCCCAGCCAATCCTTCGTTTTTCAGGAAATGCCCTGTGCCAAGGTCGTTTCTGCTATTATAGCTAAGGATGAATCTTTTTCGTAGTCTCGTGAGAGTCACAGAGTCCATGATTTTTGTGTTGTTTTTTTCCCTCTTTTTAATATCTGACTTGTGACATATGGGGGTATTTTCATTACGTTGCCTGCGCTGGAGAGAGACAAAGGGTTGAGACAGTTCTGGTCCGAGTTTTATGAAGATTAGTACAGGAACAGCCCACTTGCATATTAGCCAAATGAGCATGAAGGGATTAATCAATACCCCAAAAGCATGTTGGATTATTAAATTTGATCCCAAGAATAAAATTGCAGCCGTTAATAACAGTTAGGTTAGTGAAAACAGTCTTGGATCCATGTGGATGGCTTGTACTTCCAGCACCCCGTGGCAGCGTTTCAGACACTTTTGTATGGCTTTTTGCTTCCCTCTCCGTTTGTTTTTCCCAGAGTCTGAGGGATCACAGAATCTATCAAAACTGCCCTTCTCTGGAGCCATTTCTTTCATTTGGGAGAAGGTACAGCCAAGCAATATGTTTTTACTGCCAATGTCATCTGTCTTTTATTCTTTCTCCATGGTTCTTGGGTTCTTCAAACCCTACAGCTACCCTGTCGAGAGTGTCCCATCTTGGCTCTTTACACCATGAACAGGGATGTATGAAAGGAAAACGTTGCCAGGGATTGAAACCAAGCTTAGAAAAGCACAGGAGCATCAACGTCCTCCTCACACTGGGTCCCACCACATTGATAAAAATATATTGGATATTATTAGCCATTGTTGTACTTGGAGGAGAATAAGACTTCTAGAAAAAATGGCCACTGCCGTAGGGTTCCCAGACTCCAGAACCTTGATCTTCCCACATTCCAGTGCCCATATCTCAATTTTACATCTGCAGATTCTTACTGAGCTGGGGACTTTATGGTTGTGCATCCCGGGAGGTGAGCCAGCTAGCTAACCGGGCTCTCGCCCCCCCTTCCCACCCACCTCCGTTTACTGGAAAAGCAACTTAGAAACAACTGCTAAAAATAGAATTGTTGATTAAAATAATTTAAACTAAAAAGCTTTTAAGCAATAGATCAAGCTCTTTAGCTTCATGAGCTAAAGGTAATTAGAAGCTGTCCACTTAATACTCTTGACAGAGAGTGCTGTTGCAGCCACATATAATTTTATTGCTTATCTGCAGAGGTCAGAAGCAAGAAACAGACCCCGAGTCTCGTCTAAACGCTTCTGCTTCAGCCACTGTTCCTATTCCATCTTATCTTGAATAGCTCACTCTGAAATCAATTCATAATATTTTGCTTGTTACACTTAGAGACGTTATCACCTACGAAGCCTGCCTTAACGGTAACTCGGAAAACTCCAGCCAGCTTTCCGTACAACGTACATTTGTCCTCGGCTCGGAAAGCCGCTCACCTGGAGAGGAGCCAGCAGGGCCGGCTCGGAGGAGGCTGCCGCCCCGCAGACTGACAGATGCCTGCTCCTACCTGCCCGGCGCAGCCCGGCGTCTGCCTGGCTCCCTGTCCCCTCTATTTGTCTTCCCTTAACGGACACGCTCTCTTTTGGCGAGGACGAGGGGGAGTGGTTTTAAATTGGAAGGGGGAGATTTAGATTAGACATTTGGAAGAAATTCTTCACAATGAGGGTGGGGAGGCCCTGGCCCAGGCTGCCCAGAGCAGGGGTGGCTGCCCCATCCCTGGAGGGGTTCAAGGCCAGTTGGATGGGGCTTGGAGCCCCTGATCCAGTGGGAGGTGTCCCTGCCCAGGGCAGGAGATGGAACTGGGTGAGCTTTGAGGTCCTTTCCAGCCCAACCCAAACCTTTCTGTCATCCTGTGGCGTGGCAGATGCCGATCCGATAGGTTCACTTAGTCTGTTGTTGGTCTTTTACTTCCTACTCATTGTCTATGGTGTCTGTCGGTCTTTCTACATCCCATCTACTTCCGCATAACATCCTGCATGCTTCCAGGAACACAAGCGAAAGCCTTTTTCTGGTGACTGCTTGAAGGATTCTGACAGAATGATAGCGGGCCGTAAGGCCTAATCGTTTAGTTATTTTAAAAATTAATGGTGACTTTCACAATTGGTTTCTATCCAAATCTTTCTGGTTAATTGGTTAGCTACGCGCTGGGCTTTGAATTATTGTACGTAACTGCTGGTGGGAAAGGAAGAAGGATTAGCGCTGTTGCCGTGCCTGCTATTTTTCTGGTGTCTAAGAGCAGAGAGGGAATCCCGATCCTCTTTGTTTGTTTCTGAAAGAGCAGGGGCAGTGGGTGCCTGGGCACTTCCCCAGACCCAGATCCGAGACCCCAAGTGAGCTTTGTTGCTGTTTGTCTGCAGAGACTGCGAGGATGCGCGTTACGTTCCTTCACCTCACTCCGTATCAGGTGGGTGGGATGCTTGATTTTCCAGGTCAAGGCTGTGGAAGGCCAAGATAAGGTTTTCTTAAGTGGAGAAGTAATGGGTAAAGAGATACTTCCACTGCATTCAAGGGTAGAATAAATATCCACGCAATGAAGGGGAAAAAGCAGTTATGTTTTTAAGGCACCTTTCATGTGAGAAGACCCAAAAGTTCTTCATCTCATTTGCCTGCAATTGAAATTAAGCCTTTTCTGGACCAAACGTTGTGTTAGCAGCACCGCTGTACACGATGCTTTTTAAGAGGAAAAGTGAAGAGTAAATTCTCCAGTTGAGACTGCGGGGGGAATTTTAGGCATGCAGGATGTAATTACCAGGACTGGAATTTGGCCAGGTCACTGTGATTAATTTAACACCCGTCTTCTTGTTAAAATTGCCATGGATTTTTTTAATGATCAGAGGTGGTTAGGAGTGGACTTCGGCTTTCTGTTTCACTCACCAGAGGAAACGCAAAATACCAAGAAAGTCAGTTGTGTGATTTGACTTGTATTCCACCAGCCGGCGATATGGAATTGGCTTAGAAGCAATTCAGATAATAAACAATGTAGTTCAACCACAATTTCTTTTTTTTAATTAAAAAAATGAGGTTTTGTGCTTTTATATATATATTTAAATATTTATTTATTTATTTATTTATTTATGTTATGGCAGCAGTGTGGTTGTATGCATAAAACTATGGAGACACTGTGGGAAGATCATGGTTTTGTAGTTACCGCGCCCCAATACTGATATGAAATCTGGTCGTAGGCACGTGTATGATCTGCATTTCTAAAGAGCTCAATGTTTAACTTCAGCTGCGCTTCTGAGTCACCTTATACCAACGTACTGTCAAATACTTCCCAAATCTCCGCATCAGTAGGGCTTCAATTTATGTGTTTCTCATTGATAACTTCACAGAGTCACAAAATGGTTTTGGTTGGAAGAGACCTTTTAAGATCATCGATCCAGCCCTACTAAGCCTGCCACTAGTCTGTGTCCTGAGGTGCGACATCTGCTTGTCTTTTAAACCCCTCTGGGGATGGTGACTCCACCACCTCCCAGAGCAGCAACTCTTGACAACTCTTTCAGTAAAGGAATTCCTCCTCATATCCAACTTGAATCTCCCCTGGCGCATCTTGAGGCCATTTCCCCTTGTCCTGTCACTGGCTACCAGGGAGAAGAGACCAACCCCCACCTCGCTAAAACTTCCTTTTAGGCAGTTGTAGAGAAAGATGAGGTCTCCCCTCACCCTTCTTTTCTCCAGACTAAACAACCCCAGCTCCCTCAGCCCCTTCACACGGCTTGTGCTCTAGATCCTTCACCAGCATTGTTGCCCCCTCTGGATGCTTGATGAAAATGGGCAGTTCCTCCACAACTGGCACCAGCCAAAATGAGTCCCTGCAGGCTACAGCTGTAGAAGCTGAGGACTGAGAGCTATCAAAAAGGAGTTTTCTCCTCCCCAAGCAATTGCCTTCTGCTTTCCCGGGCAAACTGACCCCTGCCAGCATGACTGACGCTTGAAATCCCACAGCTGACTTTTATGGGACCCAAACTGTGACCTAGCAGGCAACGTTTGAGCTTGAACTGGTTACGAAGGATCAGAGGTTTATTTAGGAGAAGTGTCCATTAATCACCTGTGCCACACGCTCGCGTTCGCAGCGTCTGTTCCAAAGAGGCATCCATAGACATGCTCTGAAGCACAGTTTGCAATTTAGAAAAGAAAGCAGAATATAGCTTTTTCTCCTTAATATTCCAATGGGATTTGGTAGCTTAACCAGAGATGTTGTACAAAAGCATTTATGGTTCATGTTATATTAATACTGTGGCCTGATTATCAAAACCCATTACTCTTGGTTATCTTGCCCGGGCTGAACGGAGCTGCTATAAGTCAGCCAGACTGCTCGTACACAGTACGTTCCGTGTTTATGATAAGAGTATTTTTAACGT